>NW_011345600.1:87310-122542 GCF_000735185.1 Notothenia coriiceps | reverse complement strand
TTGGGATTACAGAGATGATCCTGCCATTCATCCTAGCTCTGAACAGAGCCCCCGTCTTCCCTCCCCAAACCCTGCTAATTCCCTTTTGATGAGGCGTGCTAAATAAATCCTATTTCCACGCCTTTATTCCCAACCGACTCCTGGAGCGTAGATCAGGGACACAGATTTTTAGGGGCTTCTGCCGCCCGTTTGGGACCCACAATGGAGCCCGTCCAGTCAGCCTCATTATGCTTTCACCCCAACACATGCCCAGTGGCCCACAAACACACACAGACACACCAACAATCGCAAACTGACACATTTACACATGTAGTTTCTCACAAATAGCCATGATGGCTTTTGTGCAATTGCCGGGACAAATGCCGGACATCATGTCATGTACTTCAAATTTGTGGATGGAGTGTAAAAGGATACTCCAGGTGACTGTGTGTGTGTTGTGTGTGTGTGTGTGTGTGTACTGTACATCTCCCTCCTGTCCTGTCGGCCCTTCCACTCACATGCTGAGCCCCTGCGCTCGGCTATGACGCTAACAAGCTCCTTCGTCTCCCCTGCTCTGTCTACACCGGGGCCCTGTTATTAATGGGGACCAGCTGGGAGTGGTGAAGGTACATGCACAGCCAGACAAAGCCCCATATATAATCATAAAGTCATAACAAACGACCTGATGTAAATGAGGATGGGGGTGTTTTTTGAGGGAGAGGCTGGGTTGGGAAGACAATAGTGCCACGGATTCGGTAAATAGAGAATCGAGGTGTCATCTGTCGTCAAAATGGCCAGTGGACCTCTTGGCTGGCTGGCAAAGACTTGCCTACCTGACCTTTGACCTCCACCTGGACACAGCAGAGTGTGGGTCAAGCCTTGAGGGGCTGCGCTGAGTGCCTCAGTTCTCTGCTGATGGGGCAGTTAGCAGGAGAAAAATGGAGCCTCCGTACGTGTCCAGGCAAACAAAAGGCAGCTTTTCCTGCCTCCCCGGGCTGAGAGCTTGGCCTCTTTGACATATGGCTCCACTGAAACACTCGCATCAGGATCTGCCCGCCTTGGAATCATTTTTATTTTGAAAATGATGATTATGATGTTATGTTACATGCGGTGAGAATTCCTGGCCTGCTCGTCTGCAGCGAGTCTACATTTGCGAGGCTTACTCAGACACATGCTTCCAATTAGCCGGGCTTCTACATGTAAATGCTTCATAAATTATCCCCCCCGCCCCCACCCCGGGATTAGGTGCTCATAACGAGAGTTAGCATCTCAATAAACAGCAAAGGTTGCGTATAGAGAGCAAATTAGAGGGACAGTGAGGGTAAAGAATGGAGTGGAAATGAGGAGGGCGGGTGATACGAGGAGCTGGCAGTGGGTGGTGTTGGAGTTAGGGTGTGGGTGAACTCGGTTTTAACTGCATGTTATAAAAACTGCAGGTGATTGGGCTCTATCAAGGCAATTTGAAAGGTGTCATGTAACAGAAAAGTATCTGCTGACGTCCAAACTCTTCGTATTGTTCAACATATCCAGCAGTTTTTGGGGTCACTTGCAGGGCAAAGATGATTTTGTCCAATTATATTCCAACTTTGAATGATCTTAATAATGAAAAGCGTTTAATAGTACATTTTCAAGTCCTTAAACGTTAACATGTGTGAATCAAATGTAAGCTGCTGATAAAGATCAGATGATTCAAAGCTCCGTAAAGAGGAAGATTATCTTGTCAATACACTAATCTCACACAATGATTACCATTAATAACACAAGACTATCAGGTAAAAGGAACATCTATGAATAGTTCAATCATTTTTCAGGATGAATTGTATTTCAATTATTTGATATACAACAGCAAGTGAAATATAATTTTACATAAAATATTAGGGTAGTATATAACTAGTATATAAATAGTACATATTTGCTATATTGTGTATAACCGGAAATACATTCTTGAATATGTTCTTTATGGGATTATTCATTTAAATGCAGTACCTAATACAACTTTAATGTTAATAGTAAAACAACTTGTGATTGGGAAAACATTCTCAAGGTTATTTTCTAGGTCAGAAATACAATTGTTTTATCCATGCAGTTTTAAGATTGAAGGTTTGAGGAGAATAATATTATCAGACAGGCCTTTACTCCTATTTTCTTTATTGATAAAGTGTAAATCGTCTTTAAGATTAGTTGATCATTCGTTAAGGCTTTAAAAAGTCAGAATATGTCATCAGTATGTCCCAGAGATCAGGGCAGCATCACCAAACGCAAAGATATTCAATATGTTAAATTGTTGTTTATTATTGTGACTGACTACCACCAGTAAGACATCAATGTGTCATGTTCAAGCTGAAGCTAAACCTTTCAGTGTAAAAGGCAGACAACAGCAATGACAAGAACTGCCTACTTGTGTCGAAATACTGATGGACAGCAACTCTCTCCTCATACAGGCATGAGTCAATCCAACTGTGTGAAAGCACAACTTCTCCATGGCAGCGGCTGTGTGTGAAAAACGTGATGGGATCATTTGATAAAGCAGCTCGACTCCGTTCAATCTCATGGATAATAGCCGGGGCATTAGGCGAATTAGGCCGTTTGGTTTGTGCAAAGGTGTGGGAGTTGAGCGAGGGATTTTTGAATTCTGCCCGGGAACGTAAAGCGTCTGTAAACACGAATCACAAAAAGCCTTAACGCACTAAACCTCAGGCCACACCGGCCACACAATGGACTGTCATATTGAATTGGCCCGGAGCTGTGGGAGAGAAGCTGTTTAAGAAGACGCAGGGTGGGAGTTAAGCTGAGAGAGAGCCCAGCGTGACAGACACTTGTCCGTGTAACAGCTCTGCGGAAACTCTCACCGGGCTCTCAACAATACTCTGCTTTACTGTCGATCACCAAGACACTCCGCAACACCTGCTGTCACCTATACATGTAATATAAATGCAATCTCACTCTTTCTCTGTGATATCAATCGACCATCTCTGAGGGGCAGACAGAGAGCGACACACATGCACACACACTCACTTTTGAGTACGGCACCATACAGACAGTCAATAACAGAATGGGGTCTGAGATTAAAACTAAGCCCACCTTCTTTTCATGTGGCAGAGCAGCCGCTGCCCCAAGATCTGGCACCAGATGGCGCTGTGCCGGTCGGTGCCAGGAGATAATCGGGACAGATCGGGCCGCATTACTACCCATTATCTTCTAATTATTCTTGTGTGGAGCGCTGATCCTGCCGTTTGTGTAAGTGGATGGCACAGAGAGCCTGTCGCCCCCGGCAGCAAGGAAATCCTCCCCACTTCCCTCACCCCCTCTGGGGATGGAGGGAGAGATCAGCCGAGGGAGTGGAGACGGGAGCGAAGGAGAAGCTGGTGGATAAAGCAGCAAACCTGATATGTAAGGGACATTCTCCTTTGTGAAATGTAGCGTCCGATGCTGATAACGAGACCATGATGTCAGATGGAGATCCCGCTGACCTTTGACCCCTGACTCAGTGTCACATAAAGCGTAACGTCTTGTTCCCCCGATGGAACAAGAGCAATAACAGCATATTTCTCCTCTGATGACTCTATAAAGTGTGATAAAGGATACAGTTCAAGTCTCCCAGGCTCCATTTGTACAGCGCCTGAGTGAAAACAGGCACCAACCCCCCCTACCCCAAAGGATAGCGCTTACTGCGCGGAGGCATATGGCTTACCATGTGCTGGGTCCCACGTGCACACTCTTAAGCGCAATTCTACCCTGAACATCTTCGCTTAATTATCAGCATTTTGTTCAGCATCCTCCTATTTTGCATATTAATATCTGTCAGCTCAGTGTGTAATATGAGGAGAGATGAAGGCTTAGGCTACACTGAAATACCAACGCAGACACAGGCTCCACTGAGCGACAGTATACTCCCACGGGGTGCAGAGTCCAAGAAGATGTGTGTGTTTTCAAAACCTTTGAACCAGGTCTCAAGTGGGCACCTCTGCATATATGTTTGTAAAGTGTCAAAATCTGCAGGCGACGCTCAAACTGTGTGTGTTTGTTTATGAGTATAGATTTGTTGTGCGTCAAGGCCATCAACATGTGTACCCGCCGGGGTAACACGCCTGCATGCGCTCACACACATGTGCTCCTATGGAGTGTGGTGACCACTCCTTCCGACTGACATGCAATAAAACACGGCATTGTTGATCCATCTCGCCAGCCCACGGGCCGCACAGCGAGGGCATGTACATGCAAATGAGGATAGCTAAATGCCACTGAGGGGGCGGGAGAGGGAGGCAATCACTTCAGCTGACAAACTGTGCAGGAAGGGGGGATGCAGATGCAAAGGAGGGAGGGAGGTGGGGGGGACTTGATATCCAGGGGGACATTTTTAATGCAAGGTGATCCAAGAGAAATAAAGACAGCAGGCTTAATTACAGGAGGCGCCGCAAGAGATGAGTTTATCTTCACCGCAGTTTGGAAGCACAGGTTAAAGAGAATCTTAACAGCCTCTACTGTGCTGATGTCTTTGCCTGGTTGAAGGAAAATATTGCGGTGTGTGTGTGTGTGTTCCTGTGTGTGTGTGGCAGCGACAGAAATTCACAGAGCTGTGATTAAAATGTAAGAGAGGCTGTGGCTAAGACCCCAAACCATTCTCCGCCAAGCTGGGGTCAGGGCAACTGATCTGGGGGCCACTTGGGCAAATCCGAAACACAAACACAGCCGAAGAAAGGCATGGGGAGCCCGAAGAGGCTGGTGGTAAAAAGACTGATAGAACGCGTCCATGGGAAGATGAACAGACAGGGAGATCATGAAGGGAGAGCTGATTAACTCGCTTTTAGATCTCTGGGAAATATCCAAAGGATTGTGCCTCTAGCTCCACAAATCCTGACCCTTAATGCTGAATCTATCAACCCTGGGAGCCCCTTTGCAACAATGAGAAGTCTATAAGCTGGTCCAAGCTGCTCCATTGACGGTTCATTAAGCAACAATGAGGACAGATAACCACTGCATTGCTGAATTGGTGGCTCTCGCTTTACGCTCAGAGAAGACTTTTAGCTTACGTCACCCTAGCTTTGAAGCAGGGAGCATTCCCCTTATACTAAGCCGAGTCGGCGCATTCAACAAGCGAGAGGCAAAAGATTGAAGCAGGTGTTTTTCTTCTCACACATGTGGATGCTGGGTTGCATGTTCTAACTGTCAAACGCGCCATCAACAATTGTTTTTTATCTTCCTATGAAGATGAAATGGACAATATCATGAGCAAAGAAAAGGGGGGGAAGTTTTGATATTAAAGCTCGAGCCCCGGGCTTCAACCAACTTCAGAAAGCCTTTCCCCGATCAAAGACCACAGAGCAGCTGGGGGGATACTGGTCAGAGAGAGTAGCTGGCTACCAGCACCGGTTCTGTACTGAAGTGATCCTATGCCGAATCGCCAGGTGTAGTAAAGCTTCAGTTGCTAATTATTGCTGTAGATTTGTTGGTGTTTCCAGCAGCTTCTCTTACAACTGAATTGGTTTGGAGCTCTTTGGTGACTGTATGCACATTTCTATCAATAAAATGCACCAAGACTCTGAGAGAGAGTGTTCAACTGACACTTAGTTTCACACTAGAACGGTACTTTAAGAGTGCAGACTTCCGCCAAGGCCACATGTCCTATTTGCAACAGTAATGAAACTGTCTCGTTTGTGTTTCTGCCCAATGTAATGCGTTATTTATTGGCCTATGCTACAACTTCCAAGTCATATCTGGAAAATCTGTCAGACAAACAAAATTAACCAAAAGCATAACCTTGGCGGCTAATTTCTTTTGAATTATGTTTTTCCAATGACTAGCAAATCATCTGTACATAAACTAACAATGCTC
Organism: Notothenia coriiceps; assembly: GCF_000735185.1. Classification (NCBI taxonomy): domain Eukaryota; kingdom Metazoa; phylum Chordata; class Actinopteri; order Perciformes; family Nototheniidae; genus Notothenia; species Notothenia coriiceps. The sequence continues at coordinate 116,731 of NW_011345600.1, read as the reverse complement.
AAAATAAATTGTTTGTCCATTTGGTGTCCAAGGAGGACATGAATAATTATCCCTGATGTGCGACAGGTGCAGTTATGTAAGCATCTTCATGAATGTTCTATTCTATATGTCGGTGAAAAAAAAGAAAATAACTAACAACGTTCTGGAAATGGCTGTTAAGCTTAGTTTCTCCTATATTTTTTGCCTCAACATTTTCTTTTAGTTCAAGATCTCCGCCTGACACTGACAGAGTAAAGTTAAGCAAAACTTTAAGCAACCAAGCCATTTGTGGGTGACATCATTGCATATGTAACAGGGTTGGTTTGTCTTGGGCAGTGATTGAACATTGGATCAACACTTTGCATCGAAAAATGATGATATTGATCCTAATGTAAGTCATTGCTTCAATATTTATTTATTTTTTATTTTCAACTAGACATGTGTGATGCCAATTCAACTTGGGCCATGTGAAGAAATCCCACATGCTAAAAAACGTTATTGCATGAAGAAGAAAAACTATGATGGTGAGGACGATAATGGAATTTGGGATAACATCTGGGGTTTAACCAAAATGTGAGCCTGTCTGACGCTGTAGAAAACGTTGAGTTATGGTTAGAAATATATCTTTGGTGGTTTGCATCAGCTGTATTGACTTGGTTAATTTGAATATCTGAGATGGTTGCTACTATATTGTATATTCAAGCATATGGGATATGGGATGTGTGTTGTGAAAATTGACTTGTGTGTCCTTTAGCTTTAGACTTGTAAAACGTATTTTAACATCCAGGAGTAAAAGTGAAAGTAAAAGTGGCTCCCTTATGCCTTCTTCTGGTCTGTGGCTCCTCAGTTGAGCAAACCAACCGGATGACATCAAAGTGCCTATGATGATACTGAGATGGCAGTGTCTGTTCCACAATAGAAAAAGCGTGGCACATTTCTTTCTTCTACATCATTTATCTACTCACTCCTTCGATATATTGGCTGAATAGCAACTTTCCTAATGTTTTAGTATGGAACAAATGTGTTTGTGCAGCCAGCATTAAAGGTGGGGTATGTAATTTATTTCAGAAACACTTTTTGTTATATTCCATGGAATGCTCTTAACATCCCGATAGCAATGAATATCTTAAATGCTTTGACAATAAATACATTATTATTAAACGTTATCTCTGGAAGCCGTGACGCTGTAAAAAGCACGACCAATCATCTGAGCCGGCCCGACTAAAGTAACTGGATGGCCTACCTGCCTGTCAGCCTTCCATCTGTGCACAAACTTATCTCGTGCCCTCATTGGTCATGTGCGCGTTTGTGTGTGTTGGAGGAGGGGCTCTGTAAGGAAGTCTGAAGGAAGGGGCAGATGTTTTCTGGTTGTTTACTTTCAAATTCTAGCGCACTCGAGCTGGTTTCTCCAAAATGACATACCCCACCTTTAAGTACAAAAAGCATCAAATGCCCAATCGAATCTCAAACTTCTTTACTTATTGTACTTGATAGTAATTTGGGTGAATTTTGGCTTTTTTTTAAGGAAAACATTATTTTACCGCTTCTTGTGTTTAGAAAACATTAAAGAATTTCGTTTTTTTTTGTAGTTTTTCTTCTAGACAACGTGTTTTTATCATATTATGTTTCACAAAATCTATTTCTTTAGTATTTAATCCCAAATGTACCTCAACTAACACAATTAAACGATACCCGGCCCTACCAAGTGTTTCAAAAATAGGAGCTCTCTAAAATGCAAAGCAAGCTATCCCTATGTGATCTCACGTGTGCCCTCGCCATACATTACACTCCACTCTTTGATTCTAGGGCTGCGACCCCGACTCAACACTAGGTAAAGACACACAATCGTTCACAAGACACCTGTGTGTTCGCCTTGAGACGGGGAGGCCAACCTTCCCATGAGGCTTTGTGTTCACTCTAAGATGGAGGTCCACATAGCAACAAGAAGTCACAGCTTCCTGCCTCGAGTGTCAATCAGTGGCGAGTCGCGACCCGTGTGGCAGCAATCAAAGTGAATAGAAGAGTGAGCCAGGTGGTAATTGTGTATTATTCAACTTGCGGGGAGCACGCCACGCTGCTTTAGCCTGTTGATCGCTTATGTATAATTGAACACAATCTGTGCATGTATTATAAATGAACAGGGTTTGCGAAGTGGCAAATAGAGTGCAATTAATGTCTCGGAGCTCAGAGCGTGCAGATTGACTGTTTTTGGCCTATTTCTACGTTGCTCATTTCCTTCTCCTTTCGTCCTTTTTATCTCCCTCCCTTCTCTTTAACTTCCTCTCTTCCTCTCCCCTGTTCCCCAACCTCTACCGTCTCCCTCTTTCTCTGGGACTCAACTTTATAAAAGGAGTATGAGTGAGAGTGAGTGACTCTGGAGGCAGTCAATACCTTATCAACTCCTGCCGAACGCTGACACCTTGACAGCAAATTATTACTTTTTCATGACGCAACCAGGTGCAATTACAGCAACATCTTTGCGCTGTATCCTGCTGCTCCTGCAACTGTCAAAAGGCGTTCCTGGTGGGATCCTGGAGGAGCTGAGACATCAGTCTCTCAGTCCCTCCCAGATCTCTCCGGCAAAGACAGACTGACAGACAGGAGCGAGGTACAGTAAGGGGACGGAGTGCTAAGAGAAAATCGAGGAGAAAAGCCCAAAGATTCAGTAAATAGTTGCATTCGACTTGAATTCCTTTTTCATGGAACACTAAGAGGTTTGTTTAGAGGCCTGTTGACTGACAGCGAGAATGTGAGCGAGAGTTTTGTTGTCGTTGGGTAGCGAGCTAGCTGCTAGCAGCGCAGTAAACAACTGTGTTTGTAAAGTCATCACACACACTCCTCACACTGTAGACCCTGTAGGCTTGATTATAAAGTTTACGCACACTTTAACACACAACAACACGGAGGGAGGGGAAAGAAAACACCAGGTAAACCTCAATTAAGACTTCAGAGTGTCACTTTCTCCCCGTAGCGCGGCAGCAGAAGAAGAGAACACAAAGAGCCCACAAAGCCTGTGATGCCACCCCTGTGAATATGGTGATGCCGGGAGGTGGGGGAGAAACTTTGCCATCCTGGAGGTGGATGTTGCCTCATGTCTCTTTGTGTGTGTCCCGGTTGGGAGCCGAGGGGGAGACGTAAGGGTGGCTGTGGCAATAGTGTGTGTGTGTGTGTGTGTTGCTGTATATGTGTGTGTCATGGAGAAGAAGGACAGGTAAGAGGAACAGAACAAACTGTGAACGCGCTACAGAGACACCTGAGAGTCTCCCCTTTCATCTCACCCACTGATCCTCACCCCTCTTCCTTCCTGCCTCCACTCAGCCAATTTCCTCAGTTTCCCTTTAACGCACCATGCGCCTAGCAGCTTTTTTTTTAAACACACACACACGTCTGACTTATGTAGGTAATGACACCTCAGTGAGCTATTGGTTTTCCTCGGCCCTCTGTGTGTTTTTTCTCTTCCTCCTGTCGCCCTCCCTCCCACCCCCCATCTCTCTTCAAGCACTGCCTTCTCTCTCCTTTACTCCCTCAGGCCTCCCCACTCCTCCCCTCTCTGTTTTTTTTTCCTGTGGTGTCAGACACAGATTTATTCTGCCTGTGATGCGTGTAGAGCAGAGGAGTGTGAGTGAGCTGGAAGGGGGGGTGCAGGGTCAACAGGGGGGGAGGTGTGTGTGTACAATAAGAGATAAGATCATGGCTCCCCAGGGGCTTGTTTGGCCCTGTACCCGATCCATCAAACGCCGGCTCCAAGTGCCAAGGTCAACTCTAATGAGCATTTTCTGGGGTCTTATTCTCCACGTTGAACACCAACACACACATACACGAGAACATGAACACACACCTTGGACATACCTGCTTAGCTGTATAGGATAGATGGCTGTGACAGGAAATATAACATGCTCGCATGAATCCCAACAGGTATTTCGACTCAGAAATCAGACACCGCTGCAGGAGAGGCGGGCGATCGAGAAAGACGGCCAAGGTGAGTGATCCGTGTCATGTCAGGTGTTGGGATGAGTACCCACAGTCAGTGTTTTCTGAATACCGACCAAATTGTGTCTGTAGCATCACTTATGAGACACTGACAAATATCAGGAAGCTGGTATTGGATGGTTCACAGTCTCTCATGTCAGACTCACTAGTCTTAAATTAAGCTATATAATGATTAAACACAAATTCAATATTAAAGATGCTTATTTTTTTGGACACGTTGATGTATCGACTTGTTTAAAAAAGCAAAAGGTAAGTGAAAATGTCTTACAGTGATGTTTAAGGAGGATTGATTGCCTTAGATATTGGTACCAAAGCTAGATTACAGTAGTCAATAATATCATAGAACTTTAAATAATTCCCAGTACAAAGGCACGTAATCTCATCGGCTGTGAGTTTTCGGATGTGTGACACCTATAAAAACCACAACACCAGCTCACCCAGCTGTTTCTCTCTTACTTCCTGCATCACCAGGTTGGACACACACTCGGACAAATACAGTCCACGGCGCCAGGTAGGTGGGCTTTTAGCATAGAGGGTCCCTCATCATCCCCTCATCAGGCACTGATCTGACAAAAGTTGTTAAGGTTTGAAGGCTTGCGGAGCGTGGGTGTGCGACGGAGCATGTGGAGGATACTAATGAAGCAATAAAAGTCACTGCGGGAGGGGGTGAGGGCGGGGNTGAAGGCATGTTGGAGGGGAAGGTAGCAGCGAGCGGAGCATCGGGAGCCTCTGACAGGAGGTGCGATAATTGAGATGTTGCGACCCCACATATTACCTGCATATTGGCCAAATTAGGAAGCAGGGAATTTAAGACCAGAGTGGAACGCTGGAGCCCAGTCTGCCACGATACATGCAGTGTGTGTGTGTGTGTGTGTGTGTGTGTGTGTGTGTGTGTGTGTGTGTGTGTGTGTGTGTGTGTGTGTGTGTGTGTGTGTGTGTGTGTGTGTGTGTGTGTGTGTGTAGTGTAGTGTGTGTGTGTGTGTGTGTGTAGCTGGAGCTATTTATTTCTAGACCGCTCATTTGCTTGTGAATTTGACCAAGGGATCAATAAAGTGACATTACTATTTGTTCTAGGGCTGCTCAATTAATCGTATTTTAATCGCAATTACGATTATGGCTTGCAACAATTACGAAAACACCGTAGTCGAAATAAAACGATTATTTTTTTATTATTAATTATTTTATTTTTTTATTGGTTTTTCAGTTGAATTATACTTAAAGTTCAAGGTAATCAACTGTTAAAAACAAACGGTTCAAAATATTCTTTCTCCAATAAATTGATGTTTTCAAAGTAAATGGATAATCGTTTTTAATAATCGTGATATCAATTATTGACCCAAATAATCGAGATTATTGGGGCGACTGTGGCTGCGAGGGAGTGCGGTCGTCTTTCAACCAGAAGGTTGTGGGTTCGATCCCAGCCCATGCAGTCAACATGTCGATGGCATGGTGTGTGAATGTGTATGAATGTTAGGTACAGTAAGGTACACTGCTCTGTATGAATGGGTGTGAATGGGTGGAAGACTGGATAAAGCGCTATTTAAGTACAGTCCATTTACCATTGTGATTTTTGCCATAATCGAGCAGCCCTAATTTCTTCTATATATCTGAATCTTTAAAGTAAGTAAGTTTGGGTTGAATGAATTTTAATGCATGACTTCACAAAAACTCTTTCAATCATGTATAAATAAAACGTGTATCTTGGCCAGAATTATTATAACAGACTTTTGCAAAGAAAAACATCTCATCACAACACCAGGCCACTATTTTTCAGAGAATAATTAATTAAAGTGGAAAAGAATGCCCAAATAAGGAGCCAAGGTCATCGGCCACATGGAGGACACCAACAGTCTCCTGCAGCATCTAAACACTGGTTACATTACTCGTGCATATGTGTGTGGGCGTGAGTGTGTCCTGAGTGATACTGGCGTTGTGATTCATGGATGCAAGAACGGTCTCTTCAACCCCCACATGCAGGGAAGGGCCAAGGAGCCCGGCCCACCTCGGTCTCCCCTGGCAGGGTAGAGGGTGAGGGGTGAACCAGGACCCTATGCCTCGCCGCCCATGGAGGTACAGGAGATAGAGGCTAAATCTCCACACTGTCCACCAGCTTTTCTATGTCTCCCTGTGGCAGCTGCAGGAGACCCCCCGCGCAATGTTAGCCCACCAACACACCATCACTCAGGGGGAGTCTACATGACAGGTTAACATTGAACTATGACACCTACCGTAGTGAAAACAACTTATCTAGCACTGGTTTGGCGGCTGAAATCCACTGGTTCCAGTTTATCCAATAGAATAATTTTCTTTCTTTTTCTTATTAAAAAACATTGCTATTTGTAGAAGCGTTTCATTGGCATTTATTACATTCTTGCAATACATAGAATGAACGAGTAAAGAATATTTGACAGACTGATCAGTAAGCTGCATCTAGATATAGCAAGTACTTCAAAGTTAGAATTGGATTGGATCAAAGTTTTGCTATTTAGTTTTTCATCAGGACAAAGTCCTAAAGCTATTTGTAGAAGACGGTCAGTTTTAAACATTTAAGAAGTTTGGATTACTTTGTAGGATGAAAAGCAAATAATTAGAAAAAAATCACAAATCCTCCATGCTAAAAAACTAAACGCTTTGGCTTCTACAAATTACAAAAATACTTACTGACTGAACAAAGTAAATTAATCATACAAGTCCAAAGTCTGGCCCTCCACTGAATACTAACAGACTGAATGAAGAATGAAGCTATTATTGACTAGTTGGCAGGTAAGAAAACACAACACGTAAGTACAAATAAAAGCTATGTGACTTTGCAATGGCTCGACAGCGTCAAAGGGCAACCTCCTTGAAAAGTTGGGTCAATTTGAAAAGTGCTGGTCACAAAAACCACTTTGTGTGGATGAGGAAAACTGTTTGGCGTTGAAGTGAATCTATTTTGGTGATTGAACCTGCATCGCCAGCGCAAAGAATGACTATTGAAAGAATACTGGAAACAACAGCCTCCATTTTACAAAGATGTGTGGTTGCTTAAATACCTCCTCCTGCTGCTTTTGCCTTTAGCTCTGGACAGAAGAGTCATCATTCACACATGTTGGCCCCTAATCTTGAATAGATGTTGTTTTAAGGCATTCGGAAAACTGGAATGACAGTCGTGCATTGGGAACAATTAGAATACTTGGTAACCAAAATACCCGACACTACCTAAGCAAATCAATTAAAGCCAAATCCCCTCCATTTAATTCCTAATTATCTTCTTGGTTGCCGCCCAATAAGGTCAAGGGTCAGAAAAAGTAGGCCTTAGTTTGAAGGAGTTGGCATTCCTCATGAGGGACGGATATGATGGATGGTCTTCGGTCCACGTCCTACCCCATTACCCACACCCCTCTCCACTGGCTACTCACCCTCCTCTCTGCCTCTTGGCACGGTCCCTCCATCCCCTCTCATCCTCGGACCAGATGTGTTCGCTGAACTCTGTCAAGAATAATAAAACACTGGCTGCAAGGGGCACGAGCGCCAGCGCTGGACAGGAGCGTGGAGCATATCCAGAGGACCTGAAATTATGAAATACACATTAGTCAGAAGGGCCAACTGAGGCATACTAATCGTTATAACTATTAATTAATTGCAGTCTTTGTGAATTGTGGGGAAGGTTAGGAAGTGTAGACACATATGAAAACAAATAAAAGTCATTTTAATTACAATAAACGGAAAATGGAACACTATCAGCCTCCTACAAGATAGTTCCTGGTAAATTACCGGGATAAACTTTCAGGCACAGCGATTTGACTATTTAAACTACGTTCAGGTACATTTCCGTCTTTCTGTAACACAAGCCATCATGATTCCAGAAAAGATGGGGCATGGGGCAGTACAACAGATGGAGGTAATACAAAACAACCACTCTACTCAACCTCACTCAAGAAGGAGAAGAATGGGCACCAAGGTAGGATTTGACTGGAAAGGATGATCAACATCTCTTAGTATTTTTAGTAACATACTGGAAAAAGAGCTTTTTCTGTCCAATTACAGTATTTTAGCAATGCTTACAATACGTTTGTTGGACTAGTGAAATTCCCAGAGAAAGCATTGGCATGAATGACGATCCATTAGCAAGTCACTGATTCAAATATGTCTTCAGCAACATCGATTGATTTGTTGGCTTGTTCAATGTGAAAGCTCTTTTCGTCAGACTTTACAATATTGTCCCAGGAATTGTATTATTTTCATTCGAAACAGGTGTACCAGCATGTCACTGAAATGTTACTAGGTCTTAAGGAATGAGAAATGAGAGATTTCCCAAAAGAGAAAGATCCCTGTTCCTGTTCACACGACCCAATGCAGGAAATGTTCCTAAACACTTCAGGGACGGACTTCACGAGTGAAAGGGACTTTTGTTTGACCATGAAATTGCAATTCCAAGATGCTGCTTCAGTGTCCACCAGGGAAACCGTGAAAAGGGACATATTCACACTTGTTAAGCTGATCGTTGACCAATGAGGCCTTGTAGAGACCAAAGAATAAGATCACTATTGAAAAACATGGAAACCAGAATGATGGTGTTCCAGTTCATACTAAGTGTGTTGAATAGTGTTGAGGCCAGCGCTCGATCCAGGCCTGTCAAGTTCAAACTAATTCTGCCTTGAGTTTTAGAAACACATTTCTGTTCTCATGGAAAGACCCTTATAAATAACTGCTTCCCTGACCAGGTCAAACCAAAAAACAGAGCCTACAAATTCAGGAAAGAATACGAAAGCTGAATTCAGACTGAACACAAACCTGCTTTTTGTCTTTTGCCGTATACTCCATTTGCACTTTAGCATCAATTATTTTCATATTCGCCCACATTCAGCAGATCTTTAACAAGCACCAGGCAACAAAGCAGCCGGCTCGATATATAGAATACAGCCCGCTCTCATTGTGACATTTGCTCTCATGGACAGAAAAAGTTTAGGATTCATTGTTTCCTCTGGTCTCAGTCGACAGAGGAGGAGAAGAAAATGTCAAACAATTGCTCATCCTGTTTTTGAAAGGGGGAAAGATGAAGAAGAGTGGAGAAAGTGTTCTCTGCTCTGATGTTGCCGCTCAGGAAGCCCTCCTGGGACAGAATCAAAAACCCGTCCCCCTTGAAACCCCCTCACCGCGGGGGGCGGTGACCAGTGGCCCCCGAAGAGCTGCCACATGAGAGCAGAGACGAGGAGTGATGGCGGCAGTGAGAGCACATTGATGGCTGGAGGGATGATTCCCTTCACACACACAGACACAAATGCCCCCACTCATTCCCCCAACCTCCCCCTGGCCCTGCAGGCAACACACACACTTTCTACCTCATACACACACACCATGGTTAGGCCTCCAATTAAATCAAAAGTGGTTTGTTTTTATTGGTCTTTTGCGCTGACAAGTGGGCTATCACTCTGACGGCTCTACCTGTCAGCGAGCAGCTGAAAATCCTCCGTTGACAATGCCCAATGCTTCCAATTAGGAGAGAATCAGACTCCTGGCGCGCTAGCCATCTTTCCACCCCCCCCCCCCAGGCCCACCTTCCCTGCCTTTTTTCCTCTGCACTCGCTCCACGATGCTCCTCTTTCCCTCTAACTCTTGCTCTCCTCCTTAATATCTCCCTCCTCCTCCCTTTTCTTCTTCTCCCTCCTCCTTTCCTCCTTCTCTCCAGGAGAAGGGGGTCTGTCTCCGCTGCAAATTACCGACACAAAACGAAGGTGGTGGCGGCGCTGGCGCTGGGAGCTGCCGGTCCAGGGCCCTGTCAGCATTAATGAGACGATGAAGGTTTATTTCGCCCGCATGCATGTGCTAAATTCTTTCTTGTGTGACAGCTGACTGGGAAATGTGAGTGTTAACCTTATAAAAGATTCAGCGGGTTCTCATTATTTTCTGTCAACTCCGGTACCTGATGGCGTTAAGGTGCATCATTTGCATCCCTGACTGGTCCAGGGTGCAGCTCCAGCTCCAGAGCAAGCGCCTTTTTCTTTTCTTTTTTTTCTCCCCTCAGCCTTTTTTTAATGCTGTTTGTTTGTTGAGAGGAGTCATCTTTTTACATATATCCCCCTCCAAAGACACGCTTTACTCCGTGTTCCAAAGCGATAGAGATGCCAAAGTGTATTCAAAGGGGACACACGTTTTTACAACACATATCTAGATATATATTTAACACACCAGCTCAATTGAGCAGAGAAATAAAATGTAGTACAATGTTTTCTCTTTTTTCTCCCCCTGCAAAAGCCCAGTAAGCCCAGCAGGCATTATTAGTAGTAAGTCTTATGAACAGAATTCCAATAATGCAGAGAAAAGAAGACAAACTAAATAAAGCAGCACATGGATTATTAAGACTGACAGGCCAGTCAGGTCTATTATGATGAAAATACACCTGGCTCCAGGTAATGTAGTTTTAGGCTTTAAATTGTTGATATTATAATAAAAAAGTAATGATCTGATCAAAATAAATTATGAATATCATATGGTCTAAACACGTGGAATTACATGAAGGGTCAGCCCAGCTGAAACAATAGTCTGCACTTCACTGAAAAGGCCCAAAGGTGCCAACTTTGTTTTGGTCAAAAGAAAGTGAGTGGAATGTGGGGGGCTGTTTAATGCGCATCAATAAAAAGTAGGATTTTGTAATGTGATAAAAACAGATGGAAAGAGGTGAAGAGACGGCAAACAATTCACCACTCACTGACCACCACCTCCGTTTCTGTTTCCTCTCTTTAACACAATCAATAACATCAGTGTGTGTGTGTGTGTGTGTGTGTGTGTGTGTGTGTGTGTGTGTGTGTGTGTGTGTGTGTGTGTGTGTGTGTGTGGGGGAGAAAGTGTGTGTGTGTGTGTGTGTGTGTGTGTGTGTGTGTGTGTGTGTGTGTGTGTGTGTGTGTGTGTGTGTGTGTGTGTGTGTGTGTGTTATAATCGGGGTAACAGTTGCACTGGCCCTCAAATTCTAACCACTTCCTAAAAGAGGAGAACAAGTACAATATCGACCTTTCCTTGACCAGAGAGACACTTCACCAAAACCAACAGCACCGTGAGCCAAACACACACACAGGATGTATTTACTCTACCAGACAGTATAATTATGTTTAGTTGCACAAAAATAATGTTTGTATTATTACCAATATGGACTAATATATTGCTTATATAAGGGCTGGTGTATGCCGATAAGCAATATATTAGTCCATATTGGTGCTAATACAATTATTTGTTAAGTCCAATTTTTAACAACTGAGCTAAACATTTAAAAGACAATTGTTTCACACCACCATCAATGTTTTTTTTCCCATTTCAGTATTTTCTGCTGCTTTTATTGTTATAAATCGTTGCAAATAGATTTTTTTGTATATGCTGGTTCTTGACACAATAAGTTATAAATAAAAAAATGGTTCACTTTTTGTACTTTGAAGTAAATACAGAATACATATAGAATTAAATAATTTATAATTACAATCATTGGTTACAGTCTTCGTCTTTCTAATGTAAAATAAGGATGCACGTTATGGCAAAAATGTTAAGTTTATTTGTTACTTACATTTTATTTTTACCCACTCCTATATTGAAAGTAAACAAAGATTAAACGCATGTCATCTCAATTTCCCAACTGTATTTTTACTTTGATAGAAAAATGGGTAAAATAAAGAAACTCAAAAGCTGTTTTTGTTATAAAAGAGTTCAAATTCAAATCTAATGTTTTAGGGGTCTTTTAAGAAAACAAATCAAAATAATGTAATCTTCTCTATAAGTTCTGTAGGAGGTGATGACAAAGAGGAAGAAGTCGATTTAATCACCTTATGATTTATTTACACTGTGGACATGCTGCACAGTGAGGATAAAGAGAAGAAGACAGAGAGAGAAAGCATCCAACCAACCACTGCTGCTTTTCATGCCCCAGCAGAGGAGAAAGAAACAGCTAAGTCAGGGTGGGTGTGTGCTGCCTTATATCTGTGTTGTCCCCGCCTCATATGTGACAGCTTGCAGCCGTGATGGGACCCCATGGGAGACGGGAGCGGATTCACTAACCTGCCGGTGTCTGAGACCGACGCGCGCCTCCAATCTGGTGGTCACATGGGGTGGAGGCGGAGGGGGGGCGCGGGGGTGTTGATGATGATGAGAGGGGGGTTAGTTAGATTATTAGGGGCTGTCGGGGCCGTCGCGCGGGGCAAACTGTTGTGCATAGTGGAGCTAAAAGTGCAGACAATGGGATTTTTTTACGCATGTTAAAAAGGTGAAAAGTGTGAACAATGGCGCTTCACGCGTCTTCAAGTTGTGCGTCACGCTGCTCAGACCATTGTAAATAATTACCAGACTATTAGATCATTATGCTATCATTATTAGGCTCTAAATGAACAACGACGAGGCATTTTTCGTATTAAAAAAATACAGCTTTTTCTATATCCACTTATTGTGTATTTAAAAAGGGCAACTTTAAAATGTTTTCACATGGCATGGTTGTGCAAACTGTCAGCGGATTTTCAAGTAAGTCAAAAGTAAGAAAAATCCAGAGATAAATGAGAAAATGGTTTTGCTATGATACAAAAATAAATAAATAGAGGCCCCTCACAGGTTAAACCTATTTAAACAATATAATCACGAGGAGGGGTAATGATAATTGTAATTTTCTCATTTTAAAAATAATATCATAGATAACAATTAGAATATTTATTAGAATAAATAATATGCTCGAGTCATTTCTGTCAATTAATTTGACAAAAAAAAAATCTGCAGCATAACAATGTTTTATCTTACAAACCGACAAAATACATTAAAAAACTTAAATTAGTGATGACAATACAACGCAAAATGCTGAACAAAAAGTAAAATAAAAAAACGAAGGTGTGTGGTGTGAAACAAATCCGGTGAAAGAAAAGCGAGTCGAGAGGAAAAACACCGAGCCTCTGCACATAATAACCCCATTATAAGCCTCATCAATGATGTAATGAAAGCAAACAGTGTGAAAATTGCCTGTAAACAGTTGGATCTGAGTCTCCTGATGAATTCAGTGTCTCTTTTATCAAAGTGAGGATGAGCCAGGGAGGATGGGAGCGAAGGAGGGAGGGAGGGAGAGTGGGCGTGGAGGGAGGTCCACTTGCAGCTCCCCTCAGCCAATGAAGGCTTGTCACAGGGGACTCACGTGGACGAGGCGCTCTTAAAACCTAGCTCCTGACTTTTCCTCAAGTTCAATTTTTTGGGATTCCCTCCCACCCCGTCACTTCTCGTCCTTTTACTTGCCAGTTGTGACTACTTAACCCAGTTTACCTCTCCTTTTTGAGATTCTGCAGCGAGCATCGCGTCGTCTCGCTACTTCCTCCTCTCCTGCTGCAGGTCTCGCTCGGACTCCGCTCTCTACTTCGTGTTTTTAAAAAAAGGTTTTGTTGTTCTTAAAAGGAATGCGAACAGTTTGCGTGTGTGTTCACGAAGAGCTGAACATTTTTGCTACGGTCCTCTCTCAGGTCCGACTCGCCGGTACCTGTCCATGGTGCTGAAGCGCTTTTCTTCCCGGTGCACTGCTGCTCCAAAGAAATCCAGAACCGGTCCTATTTTCGGCATCTTTTCATGCCCTGCGGGTGAGATACTTTCAGCAATAACTGACGAGGCTTCTGAACTCAGAACAGACGGAGGTGGTCCTGAAGGAAGCAAGACGAATCGACTGTGACTCTCAATACCGGCTTCATCGATTTCAAGAGGACTCATCTTTCTACTTAACAAAAAGAAATTCGGATGCATGGACGATTGTTGTAACGCACTTAGCCTGGAGATATTTGCTCTTTAAAGAACCAGTGGGGAAATTGGATGACTAGTTTTCATTTGTAGCAAAAACATTGTTCTGGGTACGGGGAGAGGGTTTTTTTCTCTTCTACTGGATCAAGTTAAACAACACACCCTGCCTCCCAAAGATAAAACTTGTCCTGAATACCAAATGGTAGTTTGAGGAGGCCTCGATCGAGACAATGGAGACGTCCGCCAACGGGTCCAGTTTTGGCATCGACTCGCTGCTGTCACACAGGCCTGGAAGTCCGGTGTCCAAGGGGGACAGCCTGGTGGGGGAGTGCCGCTCGCCTCTGGAGTTCAGCCCGAGATCAGACGTGGAGAGCGGCTGCTCGTCGCCTCCCTCGCCGAGGAGGGAGTGCGGGGATGAGGTGGTCCAGAGGCAGGGTCACGGCATCGGCCTTCCTCCGCACCTGCAGCACGCGCAGATATCGGCCGGCTCGCAGCAGAGGAGCGTGACCTCCTCATTCCTCATCAGAGATATTCTCGCGGACTGTAAGCCTCTGGCCGCGTGCGCACCGTACTCCAGCAATGGACTGCCGACTCAGGAGGTGGGCAGGCTGGCCGCAAAGATAGCAGAAGACTTTATGGAGAAAATCCACAGCAACTCTTCGTCCGACAGTGAATATAAAGGTAAGGACATAAACGTGTGTAAAGAGATGCTCTGCTTTGGATATCAGATTGTGGGTGAAACTGGTTTATGCTTTCACACAGGAGTCCTGTTGAAAATATATCCTCCTAAAAATGTGATTTAAAATTATATTCGTACCTTTATGTTTTGATCAGCTGCAGCCTGAATGGTCTTACTGTTTTTTTCCTTCCTAAAATATAGATTTTAATTTCCCAATCAGCCTCAATAAATAGTGTTTATGTGCATCAAAATAAAAAAAGTCATAAAGAATTGTGATACTAAATTAGGGGTGCATCTTTAAAAAAAAAGAGTTGGGAAGTTGGAAAACAATTTATTTAATTTTAATGAAAGCCAAACTGATACTCAAAATATAATATAATCATTAAGCTGAGCAAAAAGATGAGACACAATTTGAATTAAGAAATAAGATAAATTAACATATATTTAAGGCATATTTACAGATTATTTATCTCATGATAATAATATCAAGCTTCAGAGTATACAAATCATTATTTTAATTTTGCCTTCATTTATTTTAAGAAGAAAAGTGAAAAACTTGCACATATGAAAATAAACAAAAAGGATTAGGACACAGGAAGCCATCAATGAGGAGCCATCGACCCGATTTTCTTCTGCTGCATCACGGTGGAGGAAACATGAGATTTGTCTCTGCTCGGTGACAGGAGTTCATTATCATTAAGTTCTGTTACATTTAAAATCGGCGGCTGCTTGTCTGCATGCATGGGTTTCAAGCATGGCATTAGCAGAATATCCAGAAAGCATCTGTTGATGTCAGGGAGGAAGTAGAGGAGAGATGACAGGGTCGCCTCCAGATAAATGCCATCAAGGGCCTCTCTGTTTCCAATCATGTCAGCCATAACACACATGTCACCTCAATTGACAGTTTAATGAAGCAGAGCCTGTAAAGAAGCCTGTAAACTATGAGGGGGATTATTAAATCAATATATCAAAAACTATATTATAGTTTCATTTGTTTTGCTTTTAAGGCGCAGAGTGGTTTTCTTCCTAATTCACTTTTTCTGTAAACCGATCATTCGCTCAATAAATCCAGTGCGCGTGCGTGTGTCTCTTCGCGTTCACGTGTCACAGTGGATGGAGATGCTGATGGACGCGCTGATTGATTGAGGGAGCCGCGGGGCCCACAGAGCGCCTGTACGGTGGCTTTGATTTCCTCCCATAATATTTCAGGGATTTGATGCAATTTGTCCCCGGCGCTAATCAGATTTGTTCCCGCGCGAGGCCGCCCTGCTCCTGATTTCATTTCCCCGGTCCTGTGAAGTTCCTCCGGTCGCGGTTGAAAGACTTCGTCCTTCCCTTGTGGCTCAATTAGGCGGATTATTGTGCTTCTTGAGACGATTCAACTATTCAACTACCAAGATCTCTCGCCTCGCTCGCTTCCATCGCCCCCCTCCCCCTTCTCTTTTCTTTCAGAGAATTGACTATAAGGACCGTATATCAATGCTCGCCCTGACATGACACCACGCAAAGAAAGAACAAAGACTGAGGCTGTGCAGACGGGGAAAATATCACATTGGAAGTGTGAATATTGGAAGAGCTTTTCATAACAATTTAAGAACAAATCAAATAGCTCCATATCGCCTATAGGCACTGTTTCCAGAGCCGTGATTTCACAGTCAAAACTTCCAATTCCTCTCAACGAGCAGCATGCCGGTTCAAATCTCAAGTAAAATATATATATAATTTTACAATTATTGTTTGATAATTATTTCCCTATTTTTAAGATTAGCATTGAACTAATTTGGGGTTGGGGTTCAAACACATTGACTTTTTCAAAAGTAACATTTCATTTATATGGTTTCCCATCTTTTTCATTCACTCACGTAAAACCTAATACCATTTTTATTTAAAAACAAATCAAGCTTTTTATAATTCCAAAGGCTTTATCACGTCTTTTGAAAAAAAGGGAAGAGTGTTGTTTATTAGTAGTATTAGTATAGGCTAGTATAATTAAATATAGCTAATCAAGCAACAAAATGAATAATAAAATGAATGAGCTGTTTATATGTTTCATTTTAAAATCAATTAAAAAATCAATCAGTTCATCAAGTTTTGTCTCGATCAAAGTAGTTTATTTTATTTTCTCCTGAATCAAATCCCTGATAAATTAACAGCTTAACACTAATAGACATGTACAGGGTCAGAAACGGACATTTTTTTGTATCTATTTCTCGTTGACACTGACATGTGTCTGTTTGCACAGATTTCTTCACGCCTCATGCATCTCGGTATCACGGTCACATTAAGATGGATGTATTGTTACATTGCGCAGTATGAGGCCTTGGCTCTGTTTTCACCTTCTTCTCCTCTTTTTGTCTCTTTTTCTTGGCACGGTTTGTGTCCTCCAGTGAAGGAGGAGGGGGACAGGGAGATCTCCAGCAGCAGAGACAGCTCGCAGGCCCGGATGAAGAAGCCCCGGAAGGCCCGGACGGCCTTCACGGACCACCAGCTCGGGCAGCTGGAGCGCAGCTTCGAGAGGCAGAAATACCTGAGCGTGCAGGACCGCATGGAGCTCGCGGCCTCGCTCAACCTCACCGACACACAGGTCAAGACCTGGTACCAGAACCGAAGGTAAAGACACTGCTGCCGCTGCTTAAGAGGGAGGAGAGGGGGGGTTAATCTGTTTTCTCACGGCTGGCTCATGACTGATGGACTCGGGGGCGCCATGTTTTTCTTTCACCCTAAGGTGAAGGCATAGGTTCACTTCACTTAATTGCACATGAGCCACTGCAACAATTTTAATTATTGATTCATCTGAGGGTTTTTTTCCGATTAACCGAGTAATCTGCAATATTCCAGACCCCCAACATTTTTGCTTGATTGTCATTTATCATAGCAAAACGCACTCGTTTAGCATTTTAACTCTTAACCATTTATTAGTGATTATATTAGTTTCTGATGAAATGTTCTATTAATGAACCCATCCAATTATTAACCATTTAATTCGTTCTAGCTCTAACTCTTTCTAAAACAACATAGGCCTACATCTGGTGAATATACCAGGAGCAATTATTGATTTACAGATGAATAATGTATCTGATTTTATGTGTCACTAATTGTCTGGAGACGCCCTTGTGCATTATTTTTATTTTTTTGGCACCGTTATTTTTTTATTTTTTTTGTAGCCTCCTATTAGAAGAAAATGAAACGGTGCAATATCGCACCGGTAGTCACTTGTTTCCTTCGATTGATCAAATACCTGTGTTCATATCCGAGTTTTCTCTGCAGTTTGTCAGCATTCAAGAAGAGTACCTTTTTACCTTTTATGTTTTATATTCGATTTTTAGTCACATACAATGACCCTGCAAATGGTTTGAAACCCAAGGCGTCAACGTTTTGTAAATACTAAACCTCCATGCACGAGTAAGAGAAACCGTCTCGCCAATGTCGAAACTGTTTCTGCAGTTTTCGCTTGAGTTAACTTGAGCATTTATTTGTCTACAGCTTTGACTCCGCGGCAGCTAAATGACATAAATAAATATAAAAACAACACTTCGCAGAATGAATAATGCATTGTTGCATGTGTGCATATCAATAATTTAAACAAACCACTATATCTACTCAATTATCTTGATTATGAATTATTCACCTGCGTGGAGTGCATCTTACAGACATGGGTGTGAATACAAGTGGCAGGTTGGAGATTTTGGTGATTTAAAAAGAAGAAAAAAAACAGATGTATTCCTGACTTTTAATTGGACCTTAGGTTGGTGTGTGTCAGTAATACTAAAAGTAGCCTATTTATCGATCACATATGCTGAAGGCTGTATTTTCTCTCTTCCAGGACAAAGTGGAAGAGGCAGACGGCGGTGGGACTAGAGCTTCTCGCGGAAGCAGGAAACTACTCCGCCCTGCAGAGGATGTTCCCATCCCCGTACTTCTACCCGCAGAGCCTGGTGTCTAGCCTGGACCCCGCAGCAGCCCTCTACCTGTACAGAGGCCCCTCGGGACCCCCGCCGGGCCTGCAGAGACCCCTAGTCCCCCGGATCCTGCTGCACGGCCTGCAGGGGGGCGGCGAGCCACCCCCTCTCCCCCCTATGTCCGGTGTGCTTTCTCGGCCACCTCTGCCGCGATGAGCCGGACACTGCTGATTTTTTATTGTACGCCAACAATGGCAGCTTTGGACTCGAGAAGAAATAAAACAAAGACAGATAAAATAAAAAACGCGACGAACAAGAGGAAAACTGTTCGAGGCCTTTATATGGTGCGAAAGGTCAGAAGTCTGTGGACGGAGCTTTGTGACTAACTGTCTGTACTGAAGGATTTTATTCATTTATTTTTTGGACAATGAGCTTTATTTATTATTTATTTATTTTTTCAAGAATCAAAGCATCTAAGTTATGTATTTATTTGAACCACGTTTCAGTATTTTTCCCCAAAAGATAGGATTGTTGGTGACATTTTGACCTACAGTTCAATGCCAATTAGACCCCCCATTGGCATTATTATTATTATTGTTGTTATTATAATTATTATTACAGAGAGTTAAAGTGTGAAGAAGCATCCTTACATGTAATATGAATATAATGTAGAGGGATCCAAAGGAACAATTAATAAATACTTCCTCTTTTTTCTTTCTAAATATGTCATTGATTTCCTTTGTTTACAAGTGAAGATGATCAGCAGTCATAAACCTGTAAATAAGAATATTTTGCATTTTATTCGAAAGATACTGATTTTAAAAGAAACCTTCCTTTTTTTTTTGGGATCAATCAGTGCTTCTATTTCAGAACAGTCCAGTTAATAGGCTAGATTAGCCAACAGAAACTATAAAAAAAAGTGGGAAAAACCTATTTGTCTGAGAAAGAATGCCTGGACCCACATAACACGAGAGCTACGGAAAGAATTACATCTATATTAAGTCTTTTTCTCGTTCTTAGTTGAAGATTTAGCGAAGTACAAATGTCAAGTAATTTATAAAAAAGCAGTTTTATCCCTGCAGGGGGGAAACGGGGACGCAATCACGTCAGAAATGCTTCATTTTCTATTGACAAACAGCGGTCGGACTCGGGTCCAGGTGCACCTGCCTGTTGATTTAGATGTATTTGAACAGACGTTGTGCATTACTTATGTTATACTTCATATGAAGGCGTGATAACCCTTAATTGTTATACTCTCCTTTGGTGAAAATGTATATTGCAGATATCAAACTTGTGGAGTGGTTCTCGTATATTTCCTGGATCGTTTTTTTAAATTATTTTTATTTGTTTCGTTCCTCTAGCTTTCCCCTCGAACTATCTCTCCCCATTTGGTGAAATTCATTTTTGTGAAATTCACAGCAACAGTTGGACAGAAAAAAAGGGGGGGATTTGATGTAAAAGAGAATTACTTTTATAAATGTGGAAATAAAAGTCTTTCATTTAATGACGTGACTGCTTGAATATGTGAAAGAAAAAATGCCACGGGGCTTGTCTGACGGATTGAATCAACACGTGGATTTACGAGACAAAAGGAGGACAAAACAGCAGCAACACCTGATAGTTTGATGCAACCAATATGCCCGTGATAAACGTGATACTTTGTGAAGTGTCTTGTTGCATTACATTACATAGGCCTAGCCTCAAAGGAAGGCGATTCAGGATAACCTTCATATAAGAAATCTATGGATATACAAATACCGTTTGAAAAAAAAGAGGAATTTGATATTTTCAAACTTTGGGCTGGTACCACATAAACACCTCTATTTCGGAAGTAGCAACAAATCCCCTCGAGTTTTACATTTTAACCAGAAATAGAAAAATATTTTTTTTGGGCTTGATTGGCCGCCGTTAAAAATATGATTCATTACGAATTGATACGAACACATGTCAGTGTCAATGAGTAAAGGTTAAGGAGATGGCTGGTGGAGCTTTAATTAAACATCTCAACTTTTCTGGAAGCAGCTCAAAAATAAACACAATTTTAAGGGCTCGGGGGGGGGGGGGGGGGTTATATTAGGGAAATCGTGTTTGAGTGAATTTTGAACATGTCTGTCAAACGACTTTTCCTCCTCTGTTTGGTTTAGTGTCGTTCCTTTAATTTGTTTAATGTTGAGATGAGGGTTTGGGGGAGGAAAAAAAAGTTAATAAGAGTGTCACCAGTAGTGTAGTAGGTACTTTTACATCCGTTTTCTTAACCTTTTCAAGAGAAGAGCAGAGATTTGCAAAAAAGATTCCACAAGTTCAAGTTGGAAAAATGTTTCCGTTAATTACATAAAATTATATATTTTATATTGGTCCTTTAATGAAAAGGTATTAATGCATGAACATGGGTTTAATTGCAAAATAGAAAAAAGGGGGAAAGTTTGATTGGAAACCTAAAGCAAACATTAGGCTCGCACACACTATCCCCTATCCTTCTCCTTCTCTCTCACACACACACACGTTCAAAAGTGCAATCAAAGATCAATTCCAGCTAATGTCTTTAGTGCAGGGCCAACAAAGCAGAAGGGTGTTCTGTCCAAAATGGAGCCCCTGTCGCCCCCTCCCTCCTCCCATACTCTTCTTCACCATTCCCACTTTCCTAAATTAACAGCAGCAACTCCTATTCGTTTTCCATAAACAATGCAGGAGATGAAATATTAATGTTATGTGCGCAATTGTTTAAGTGCCCTAAATGATCCCATTTGGAAATTGATTGTTTCCATCCTTCTTTTCCTTGAGGGTGCTGGATGTGCGCTCCGGTGCCAAACGGCTCCAACAGCTGGTGACCGGGCTGGAGCTGACTGCAGACCGGGGATCAGCGTGGGGACAGCTGGTCAGCGGCTCCAACTCCACCCCCCTCTTTCCTCCCTCCACCATACACATTTCACCCAACTCTCCCCCTCGTAGTCTGCGAGGACTATCCGGGGCCGCGGCGCATTGGGGGTTAAAGGAGTTCAGGCTGACGGACAAGACTTGGCGTGTAGGATGTTAACGATTAGACAAAAGACTTTAATAGGTTTTAATTGAAAGTCGATAATGGCTTTGATAGCCGGCTCCCCCTGCTGTCATCCACGCATGGCACCTGTTATGGGGCCTCCACTTAGTGGCTGACCACGCCGTGAAATATCAGACTGACGGCCTGATAACTGGCGCGTTTATGATGCGGAAAATTGCATTAAAAATACAGTGGGCCCAGCACAGTTCCGAGTACTGGGAAACTGAAGAGGGAACACAAAAACAAATATATCAAACACCTTCCAACTTGCCAAATGATCATTATATTCCCATCATGAGGATCCGTGACCGATTCAGATAACGACGACCCCTCTTCATGAAAAGGGGGTTATTCTTGCAAAGTGCGCAGCTTGTTATATAAGGAAAAGCCCCCGTGTGTCTTGTTGGGTGACTCTTTTTTTGCATGTGAAAGGCTGGTGGCAAATCCCCCGGCTCTTACCGTGGATTGTCCACGGCTCAGGGTTAATGAAGTGCGGATGGAGTCTCGTTGAGCTCCCGACAGACACAAAAAAAGAAAAAGGCTTAGGCCCAGAGGATCAGTGACTCTGCTTAATCCCATGGACTCCTAATAATGATAATAATTCAAAAGGAAAAAACTAAACAAAAAACAACCCCTTTTGATGAAATTAAGGGTGAATCTAAGCGTAATTTGCATTGTGCTCGTGGTGTGAAAGCTTTTAGATTCGCTTTCATTTCTTCCAGTGGAACAATGAGGCAAATCTGCAGCTTATTGTTTCAATGCACTGGCAGCGTTTTGCTTAAAAAATCCGCGGGGGAAAATGAAAAATAGATCAATTAAAATGTTCAAGAAACGCATGGCCTATTTTGCAGTTCTTATAGCCATAAACGAAAGGAACTAATTTTACAGTTTCATGCCCATAAGCGGAATGTGCCATTATATGGGCTATTATATCAGCTGTTAGTCAAAGAAGAAATTACATCAATTTATTCCCAGATGCATATACAGGCCTCTATATCCTGCATGTATTTAGGACATATTGAAATAACCTTTGAAGGCATCACAGAGAAGTGTTTCAAAAACAGAGCAAATCTTTACACACATACCCTCCTGTGTAATGCTCCAAACAAAAGTGTTTGACTTTGACTTTTTGAAATATGGCAGTCTGTTTCAAATAGGATCCTTCAATCTATACGTTAAAAAAAGTAAATATAAGATACAGTTGGATGCACTTATGTTTGCTGTATTTAAAGTAGAAGGGAAAAGTAGGGCAAATAGTGTGTGAACCTGAAAGTATTTTCCAAATAAATATAAAATACAAATAAAATATTCACCCATGCTTATGCACCTCACCAACATTTCTATGGCTCAATAGCTGAAAATAAGAAACAAGAGTGTGGCGTTTAAATGAATGTGACTCAGCAATGCACAGAGATGATGATGAAGTATCAGCCATGTAAAGGGGGAGAGAGTTTTAGAGATCCTTGCCTGGAGGTACGGGGGCCGTGAGGAGGAATGAAAGCTTCGTGGAGTGGAGGGGAGATAACCCCACTAATCATTCCTCCAATATGACGGGGGAGAACTACAAACTTGGGTCAGGGGCACAGGGATTGACATCCCAATCTCAGCAAATAATGAAAGCTTTCCTCTCGGATCAGAAGGAGGGTTAGTGAGGGAGGCAGGAGAGGAGAGAGGGAGAAAGGGGGATAGATGCGGGGAAGAAAGAGGTGGGGCTGCTGCTATTGCACAACCACCCACACACATACTGTAGCCTTCACCTCAAATCTTTCCTTTTCTTGTTGGACTGCAGAGGACATTTAATATCCCAAATGATTGAGTGACATTAGCATTTCTGACAGCATCTACAACCCACTCGTGCCCCATTAAAAACAACAATATCTTCACGTTTTTCAAATGATAGGATTCACAGCTTGGTGGAAAGTTTTACAATGAACTTATAAGTGAAATGTGTCAAAATACAACACACAGGCTGGAATTATTGTATGTTTTCATATGGCATAGCCCAGCTAAGCCAACAACGCTATGAGTACTCAAACTAAAATGGTATTCATCCAATAATGGCAGAATGGAAACAAATTGAACACATTATATTAGGAGGTCACTAAATCATAACATAGTTAGCTTCTATGTTGTTGTTTTTAAAGAGTTACACATTGTATTTAGGTGGTTAGTTTACAAAAGCTGCTTAATTTAATGTATAAGTGTTACTATTGGATACAAATGTAATTGTGGTCTATCACGGCCAGGGTTGGTTTTTGTCAGTTATTCAATTTTCAGGCCTATTTGGTGCAAAGGCACATTTCAGTTGATAACCAGAAAATAGGGAAATTCTATTGCCTTTCCTTAAACCAGCATGGATTATTGTAACAGTCACCAAGGAATCAGAGGCCTGCCGTCCCCAGTGAAGCAACAAACTAGAATGTGTCGTGACTGGCAGTCCGCAGCGAGAGGGGAGGCAACGTTGAAAATAGTAGCAACACAAGGGGAAAAACTACTTTGTTTGTAAAACCCCCGTCCATCAAAATTCTCAAATAATAATCCTTTCAAGAAAAAATTAAAACAATAAAAAAGTATACACATATAAATTAGAGGATTGCTATATGTATCCGTATGTCCAGATGGTAAAAGGAAGAGCACTATGCCATAATATTAGGCAGATGTAATGGGTCTAATCCCAATGTTATATATTGCATATTAATTTAAAGGGCTGCACTGAGGAAATTAAAAACTTAAAAAGCAACTCAACAATGCAAAAACTACTCTACATTGACACACAAATACACACAAAACCGACACACTGTTGTCCCTTCTCCATTTTCCCAGGGAGTGCTGAAAGCTGTGTGTCTTGCAGCAGGGGGTCTGTGTAAGCCACATTACTATCAGATGACACAGAGATTATTCAATCAATATCTTGTTGTGTTACGGCAGGCTTCGCCGCCCATCACACTGCGCTCTCAGCGGCCTCAGAGGCCAGACAACATCGCAAAGAAAAAAACACACACACCCTGAGGCTTTGACCCCCACCGGCCCACTAGCCCTGGAAATGCCTCTGGGAGCAGACGACAACCTGGAGCAATGAGCAAATCTCACACTGATCCGTAAACGTCTTCAAGACAAAGACATTCAAGGATATGCCAAAACCGGACATTAAATTATTAAAAATTAAATCCCAACACGAACCGTCATTTTTGTCATAATGCGAATGCAAAGTTATTCATCTTCAGTAGATGCTATGTGATAAATTCAGCAATAGCAAAACAAGAGAGTGAAAAATAACCCTTCGGTGTGAAATCTCAGACTGTTTGATGTACAGATATGAGTTGGCTTAACTGCTATTTTGTGATTTATAGTGACGATGACAGCATTTGATAGACGACAGGAGGCATTTCACGACTGCGTCCTAATTGACGTTTTTTTTCATTTCCATATTTCTATATACTGAAAGGTTACACGGCCCTTAATAGATGGAAATAACAAGTGGGAACATGTTTAAAAATACATTATATCCCATTATACATCCAAGGTCAACATCTCATAATAAATGTAATTCTCCAAACCCTGAAAGAAGCAGATCTTTCCTTGAAACTACACACAACACAGCAGCGATTTACTATTTATAAGTGTTCCCTGCATGCAGCTTATAAATGTGGAAGAGTGTCCATGATGCGGTCTCATTTGAAAGCAGGCTAAATTAAAGGGAAAAGGCAGTTTCTTGGACACCCCGGTGGACCCTGGGGGTCACTGACCGGGGCCACAGGGAGGCCTCTCACCTCATAAACATAAAGGGAGGAGAGGTGCATCAATAAATGATGAGGAGTGGTATACATGTATTTTTAACGGTGCTTCTGTGTGATGTCTGGCAGCTCTCTCACACTCGGTCTCCTGGTGGAGGGCAGAGAGCAGAGAAGGACCACACATTTTTGAATTAGACCTCTCCCCTCCCTCCCTCTCTCTCTGTGTTGGGGTGAGGACAGGGAGGGGGCTGAGTTAAGGGGGCCAGGTGGTCTTTGTGAAAGTAAATAAAACTGTATCAATGGCTAACAGGTTCCTGATTTTCTCAGCAGGGATGTTGCTGTTTTTAATGTGTGAGCGATTTGACTAGAGATTGTTATAAAGCCATAAAAGATGTGCATCGTGAACATTTTTTGATATTTGCTTGAGATGGGGCTGGCTGATATGATTTCATGTCATTTGTGTTGACATATATAAACAGTATACTGTATACATCATGTTTTGGCACATCAGACAAAAGCCTTCACCTGCGTGAAACACACTTTATGGCTGCAACAAGAAATTAATTTCTCAACTATTGTTATAGTCAATTAATGTATTCTTTAATGTTTAAATACAAATAATAGGGTCAATTAAAGCAGCCCAAATGTTGTATCAGATCACTTTTACATGATAAGGTAATTTACTTTGTTGATTTAGCACACTTCTGGAATCAATAGAAAATAAAACGTTCAGTAAAATAATGAGTATTTTTGATTACATCTCCACAATGGGGTACAATACAAAGTTATCATCTTACACATTCAACCATTGAATATACAACAAATGAATGTTTATCCATATGCTGACTTGGCAACAGTTTTTACAACCTTCAAAAATTCACGCTCCAAAAAACCATAAACTGTTGATTTTCTTTTTACATTTTTCTCGTATTAAGCATTCGACTCTCAGGCTGGATGAATGAAGGTAGCGTTGCAACAATGCCAAGGGAGCTACATGGTGTTCTCTGGCAGGGAGGACATGATAGATGTTGTTGTAGCTCATAGGGGTACGACTGCAATCGATTCAATCAGGAATAACAACACAGCCTCATTTTGATTTACACATACGAGCGTTCACAGAATTATTGTCATTATTCTAAAATATCTCTATCAGCAGCTGTGTGTAGTGCAGAGCTGTACCAACACATCACTAGATTACCTCTGAGTGCAAACAAATTAACACAATGTCTCTTTTTATATCAGTTTATATCCACAGATCGTTTGAGCATCCATCACTGAGCCCTCTGATTGGACAAGCAGCTAATAAAGTCTGGTCAATGGCATATCATTGTCACAGAAACTTATTTTGGTAATAATTAGAATATCAATACTGAGCAACGTGAAGACTCAGAGGCACCACAGTGAGCTATTATGTATAAAACCTGGGCCATTAACCTTTACTGTTTTTATTCATGATCTTATTTATAGTTTAATCTATAAAAATATCAGACAAGAGTTAAACATGCTCACATGAGATTACAGGTGGGGTAGGTAAGTTTGAGAAACCGGCTCGAGATACACTTTTTGTTATATTCCATGGAATGCTCTTAACATCCCGATAGCAATGAACATCTTAAGTTCTCCATAAAAAAATGTCATCAGTGGAAGCCGTAGTACTGTAAAAGGCACGACCAATCATCTGAGCCGGCCCGGCTAAAGTAACTGGATGGCCTACCTGCCTGTCAGCCTTCCATCTGTGCACACACTTATCTCGTGCCCTCATTGGTCATGTGCGCATTCGTGTGTGTTGGAGGAGGGGCTCTGTAAGAAAGTAGCAGATTTCTTCCGGCTGTGTATTTTCAAATTCTAGCGCACTCGAGCTGGTTTCTCCAAAATAACCTACCCCACCTTTAAGGTGGTCTCTTATAAAATAACAAAATAAAACATTATTATAAATTATTATTACTAGTGATAATAAACTGGATGAATTGATACTCAATCAATAATCAATGTTTAAGATTAGATACAACATGCTCTTTCAAGTACATTTACTCAGGTATACTGGACTATAACTGAGATACAAGCATTTCCATATTACACATTTCATCTTCTACTCAAATAGATATCCTGACTTAATATAATATGTTAGCCAACTCATTATGATGCATTATTATAGATTACACTACCTATTCAGTAATACAAATAAACTCTACATTTATGAGGTGTAACATTAAATGCAAGCGTTATCATAATCTGACACTATAATAAATCATTCAGAAATGGGGCATCTTGCATAAAGACATTTTTTACTTTTGCTACTTTGTGTATAATTCTATGCTTAAACTTTGACTTGTATTAGAGTATTGTTTCACTGTGGCACTGCTACTTATCCTTACTTTAAGTACAACATCTGAATACATCTGAATATTATGCAAACACACACACGTCAGCCATCTCCATCATTAACGTGCCCCACATGCACAGACTAGAACACAGTATGTTTGTTGGAGCTTGTTGGCCCACACACCATATTTCTGTGTACCTGCGCGGCTGCAGGGTGTCAGGTGTGTTCATCTAGGGGCCAGAGATGTCGGAGCATCAGTCAAGAGTGGATGAGTTGGGGACTTAAAGGGGGGCCAAAAAGCCCCTAATTGGACAAGTGAGGCTGGTGGCGGTGAGGGAAGACAATCTACCTCAGTGACCACTCCTTGACATGCCATTTGCCTCTGAGGACCCCCAGGGCTGGCCGAGCAGCTGCCCGACAGAGCCATAACTCCAGGCCGAGGCGAGGACCTCGGGCTAACAAGGCGATAAGGAAAGACCGCTGGAGTGTGAGCGGGAGAGACAGTGGAGAGCGGTAGAGCAAACGTGGGAACAGACCGAGAAGTCAAGAGGAAAGACACAGATGCGCCGCGACACTTTTTCTGCAAACTTTATATTCTAAGATAAGCCGGAGCCGGAGATCTCACGCTGCTCAGAGGATGGCTTTAATCGCAAAAGAAGCGGCGTGGTTCCCCCTATCTTGCTCTGGATCCTAATGCTCATTTCATCATCAGACAAACCGATATATTTACATGGAGCGGGAACGACAGGAATTTTGAGGCATGTTGCCTGGGAGATCACAGGCCTGGTTTATAGAATGGAGGCAACACAAACAAACAACAGGAAAGGCCCCTGGCTCTGCACACACACACACAGGCATAAACACAGACGCCCACAGACACCCACACCTGTATACACCTGAGTGTAGGAAAACACACGTCTCCCAGGTTTGAAGTTTGTCTGGAGTGGCATGCTGAATAAAGCGTGTGAAGTGTGATGCCAGGTAGGAGAGAGAAGCAGCTTCAAACGGTTATCAATACAATTGGCTGTGCCAGGCGCGGCAGTTTAACCTCTTTAGCGCGCCGGATGTCTGCTAACTGGATGTGACGCTTTCTCTGGAAGGCGCCTTCTGTGGTGTCGTCTTCACAGAGACTCACAGGGGCCTGATGGGTACTGAGAGTCCCAGTTTAACTGTGCGGCGCCTCGTCCCTTTGACAGTCCCCAAACTCAGCCGTAATAATACCCCAAGAAAACACAACAAATTCTCCCACTTGCCAGGGAATAACAAATAAAAAAATAAAACACAGGTTGTGATGTGCGGTGGAAATTTGCAAAACAGTAAATAGTGATTCATCTCACAACAGATGTCTCAAGTTAGCCTGTTTATGGGAATCAACTTTTCCTGACTGCTCTCATAACACTTTTTTGCTAAGAATATCAACATCCTCTTACTAACAGTAAAGGACAAACACCGTGAGCCGCACAAAATAATTCTAACATATTTGTAAACATTGACACGAGTACAAAGACAAATAGGCTCCCTATAAAAATCCACAGCATCAAACATTTTCTCCTGCAGTGCAATCTGAAACTCCATCTTGCTTGTTTTATATATTATGCAACTACTTCCAGTGTAATTACCCATAAACACGCGGTTTTAGCAGATTTAAAAGCCGAGAGAAAATGATGTCTAATGTTCCCCACTGGTCAAACACCGTCATCTGATGGCAGAAGTCTCATATCCTGAGACGGGAAGAGGAGGAGGGTAAATACATTCAGAATGAGGAACCATATGATGGAGAGCTTGGAGGAAAAGGGCAGGGGCGCCGCCTGCCAAGGAGGTGGCGGAGCCATTTGGGATTGCAGTTGGCATGCAGTCAGGGGGTGGGGGGTGGGGGGCAGCAGCCTCTGCACCCCTTGATCCTGCACAGAGGCAGGTCTCTGCAGACCCGTGGGTGCCAAGACACCGCCATCCAAACCTGGAACCATCAGCCTCCACATGGACACATGAAAACAGGGAGAAATGTATGTATATGCATGCAGGCGCACAAACATGTCCTCCTTCGCTTTGCACACCCCCCCCCC
>NW_011345600.1:68366-87289 GCF_000735185.1 Notothenia coriiceps | reverse complement strand
CACACACACACACACACACACACACACACACACACACACACACACACACACACACACACACACACACACACACACACACACACACACACACACACACACACCTCTGACAGGCCCGTACACAGATGTTCCCGTGATAACTATGACAATGTCAACACACTGCTGCCTCACTCGCATCCTAAGTCATAATGAACTAGCCTACATTTCTTCTTCTGGGCTTCTCTCTTGACAATTTGTAGACTGCCTCTGGCTCCAGGTTGCATTGTGACCTCGAGGGGGAGAGAGAAGAGAGGCTCAGACAATAACAGTGGCTGAGTATGTATATGTGAGGCGAGCTGATCAGGATGGAAAGATGTGTCACTCGGTAGCCCAGCTCTCCGTTTTACCGCCTCTTCTGAGTGTGACCCTGCGGAGAGGCTGTCCCCTTCAATTAGGCCCAGGAGAGGATTAGCAGGGAGGGGGAGGCAGGGGGACAGGTAAAGGAGAGGAGGGGGCGATGGCTCGAAGAGATAGCACAGCTTACGGAGTATTAAAGAAAGGGGAGGTTGAGTCATAAGAGGCAGCGGAGGGAAAGGTGAGGAGTCCGCGGGGGGTCGGGAAGATAGACGGGCCGATATGAAGACCCAGGCAGTGTGGGGAGAAACAATACAGGAGTAACTATATAGCTGCATCGTGTTCTGTTCCTATAGACAAGTCACACACACACACACACACACACACACACACACACACACACACACACACACACACACACACACACACACACACAAAGATGACACTGTTTGACTGTGTTTAGACTTGATGAAAGCTCGGTTCATTCCCTATGCGTTGAAACACCCGTGTCGGTTCAGCAGCATATTTCCAATGTCAAAGCACGTGCGCCGGCAGCAGATGGCATGAAACAG
Organism: Notothenia coriiceps; assembly: GCF_000735185.1. Lineage (NCBI taxonomy): Eukaryota > Metazoa > Chordata > Actinopteri > Perciformes > Nototheniidae > Notothenia > Notothenia coriiceps. The sequence continues at coordinate 86,387 of NW_011345600.1, read as the reverse complement.
TTGGCAAGAGTGAGCGAGCGTGAATATCTGTTTACTAATAACCCTTTAATTACTTCAGATGGGCAATGGGATCAAACATCCGCACCCACACAGGAATTAGCCTTAAATGAGACTGGACTAGAAATCTAGGCTAACCCCTTATGTTGCTGTAAAGACCTTTGCTGTGAGGATTGGCGCTAAGAAAAAGCCTTATCGTTGGAAAGTAGAGACACTTTGAATATTCTCTTTTCCATTTAGAGGGTTTTATTTATAATCATAGCAGATGCTTGTATGTCAATTCAAGACAGGTAGGACTGCGTTGAGTCATTCAAATAGGGTTGAAGTCAATGGTTATTTCCAATATCGATAGGTGGGCTGTTTTTCTTGTGATTTATTATGAATATTTTTGTCAAGCGAACATGTCCATAACAATGCAAGTAATAAAAAAAACTAAAAACGGGAATCCTTTCATTGTAGAGAGGCTTGATGCAGATACAAATGTGCTTTGACCTTTTTCTTGAACTAGAGCTTCAACAACAAGTATTTATAATTATATATTAATCTGTAGATTGTTTTCTCATAAAATAAAGTGATTATTTGGTCTATGACATTTTTACATATTTTTGTCCAAAAAACATTCCAGAAACATGATCACAATAGCTCCTCCTGGCTTAAATAATGCTACAGTTCTGGGAGTATCAAATAGTCCTTACAGATACAATGGATATCTGCACACCAGGACTGCAGTCTGTTGCTATTTCTGCACAAAAAAGGACAAATAAGCATTAACCAAAATTTTTTCCGGTTACATTTCTGTCACAAGACATGTTTTCAGTACTGATTGATTCTGTTGGTCCAATTGGTCCATTTGTTTATCTGTTGGTTTTGGTGGAGTAGACCAACAGATAAACAAATAGCCCTTTTATATTTGAGAGATGCAAAATAATTGGTATACCAACCCAACCCATAACACAACAATACAGAGGTTATGTTTTCGATACAGTTTGATGTAAATCGGTGGAAGAGTGTATAGCATGGACCAACGAAGAACCAATTACAATTAGGAGCGGATCCGAATCACGGGGCAGATACACCGGTGTGAGTGCCCTTCAAAATGGGACTAAGATAAACACTGATCGGGACATTAACGGTTAATAGTGAGTTTGTCAGTGCTCTCTGGTGGAGAAAATATGAAATATGATACTGTAACACTGGTCTGCTCAAGGATTGCTAACAACTTCTTGGCCAACATGTACGCAAAAACCAGTACACCTGTGAAATTCTAAAATTCCTGCAACAAGGAGGCACTTTTAATATTTTGTACGCTTAATGTATATGCCACTGCTCATATGCTGCATAGTCGAGTGTTATGAGGATGCTCCAAGGGAGAAAATCCCTGCTGTGTGTAAATGTCATGAAGAATTCCTTCATCTGCCAGAATAACGTTAACCTTCTACAGTTTGTTCCACTGAACCCACCTCTCGGGCAAATGTGTTACAAAGACGCGCTCCTTCTCCTCAGCCTGTGCCTCGTTCACGGCTTACGCCTTTCATTACGTGAACAGGGAGTGAATGCAGTTTGCCGGCTGACCTTTTTTCCACTGCGGCAGCATTGAGAAAGCATACATTTTAATGACGGGACCTTTACTTTGGAACAACAGTGAGGAGGGAAGAAAATAAATTGCTGTTCAAAAGGAGATAATACTCCTGGCATTGTGGGATTGCCGGGGATTGGGCAGCTGTGTGGCGACGACCCCTACGCTGAGACCAACGCATATAAATTAAGATATAAATAGCCTCATCTCGAGTAGTATTACCAGGGGTGTGCTTGAGTGCTCCAGCACATACTTAATATATGCATGTAGGTGTGTGTTTGTGAGTGCGTGCACCCTCATGAGAGGCAGAGAGAAAAAGAGCATGCATATGTCCATAGCACAATCTGGTGGCATGACAATAGTGAGTGTGTGTGTGTGCGTTGAGGGGGGAACACACATACTTGTGACAGAGTGCTGGGGAAACCTAAATCCCGCTCAAGTGTAAGGCAAACAGTGGTGGCAGTGTGTGGTTATTGTATTTTCTTTGCTTGGATCCCAGTAAACACCCCCAGGCCTGCGCTGCCTGCCTGTCAACGCGGCCCTCCTGCCATCAGCGGCCAGCTCCACGCTGAAGCCAGAGCCCTGGCGCAGGCCCCACAAGGAAATTAAAAGGGGATTAAAGCGGGCTGACACTTTGTGGCCGATTACTCATTTATTTTTTGTGTGAGAGAGAAGCGTAGGGTGGCTGAGTGGCTGGGAAGAGCTGGGTGGGGCCTGGGGCCAGATACTGAGAGGAGGTGTCATAATATTGTATATAAACACATCTTTGTGACTCCAGCAGCCGTACTATATGAGGACCGGGTGGTTCGAAACCTTTGTTACGATTTTCAATACCTCTGGTTTGGTAAGAATTTTACAATAAAAAAGATATAAAGCTTTAATAAACCCTTCTTTTTTTATAATCAGATCTATGAAATGTTGAATAAAAATAAGCAGCAGAAGAAGTACTTTCATTGAATAATATTGGAAAAGCATAATGAAAGTCTAAAATCTGAGATTGAGTAAACAAGATTGGAAATCTGGCTAGACACTCGACGACATAGTTGGCTGTTTTCATACTGAAATAAGTATCTGATCTTACAACAGGTCTTTGACCATCTCATCCTTGCAAAATTTGGATTTGTCCTTTCATTCGACCTCTACATGCAGGATCCTGGCATTAAGTATGCTTAGCAGCGAGTCCCCTTTTGATTGTGATGCGTGTCAGGGAGCCCAGGTTTGCTGCCTCTTTGTGTTAGAACTCAATATCATCGCTGCAGGGAAAACAAATTGTACAGATGCCAGTGTTTGGTCTGCTAATTAGCAGTTTGTATTAGTAATTAATAGGCATTACCAGTCAACCGGGCTCCAGCTCGGCAGCCTCCAGCATCCTGTGAAGGAGATCCAGGCAGCGCACCCCCCCTGCAGCGATGCAGTGTAGTCACTAAGACAGGACGAGTTACACACGTTAGACACGTCAGTGTGCCCTATCGGACTGCAATCACAATTCATTTAAAGGGATAATGCAGCAAAAAGCTGATGCTCGGGGCTGGGTTGGGACTCTGTTCTTCTTGAGGATTGGTGTCTGTACAACCAAGTAAAGAAAGCAACCTAGCAATAGTTGTAAGGCTTGATTACCCATTATTTGATAAGCTATAATTCTTGATTTCTTTTTGCAAATGTTTGCCTGTATTTTATGTAGGAAGAGGCATTGCAAAAGGTTATTTGGTTAAAAAAGGCATTATACAATTCAACAAAGGTTTTAAAAAGGAGTGTATAGGCACTAAAATAATAAATATAGAAAGACAGCAAACAATGATGGACACTATACACACCATTAAGTCTGGTAGATACATTTCACTTTTTCCACCCTTGCTTCTGGTCTGAAAAAGCATTTCTATGGTGCAAAACAACCTGACAAGCTCTATAGTCTGTACAGTAATGTGTCCACCACTGATTTGGGTATATTATGAGCCGAGGTGTTGTGGGCACGAGGTGAGGCAAGGTGGGGTGGAGTGGCAGAGTTATCAATTATCCAGAGCGCTGTGGCACTCTGGCTTCCTCCAGATCTGGTGTTAAATTAAGTTGTCAGCGCTGTCTCTCCGATTTCCCCCATCACACGAGGAGATGGTGATAGCGCATGACGGCCGCTCGCCGGAGCTCGGCACCGGCTGCCGCCCCGCATCTCGCCTGCAATTCATCAGCTTCTGAGCACACTGGCCCAGCCTCGGTCCACGCCAGCACACGCCGCGTTGCACTGGAGCCCGCCAAGCGCAGTGGCAGAGGAAAAAGGATCGGATCACCTTCCAAAAACCAGCCGTAGAGGACAGGGTGCAGTGGACTTTTGCCCCAACGTCTGGGTCCTGAGTGGACTTGTGTCAAGTTTGAACTTGAGGTGCTGTTTGTGTGGGTGTGTTTGTTATGTCTGTGCAGCAAAGAAGAAAAAAGAAATAATGGTGGAGGGGAACAATTGGAAGGGCATTGTCTTGGGAAGCGCATAATGCACACTGAAGCCTCTGGCCCTGCTGTCCTGTTGGGGCAAGGCCTCAGGTGAGGGCAGAGAATATGGGACACAGAGCAGGGAGGCTTGGCACACAGGCCCTAGCCACCAGCTCCCTTCCAGCACACCACCGAGTTGAAGGGCACACTACTGGAACAGTCAGTGACAGAAAGGGAAATGGAGGCAGTGAGGGGAGGAGACAGAAAAAGGACAACCAGGTGACAGAAATAATGGATAACTGTAAAGCAGCAGGGTGCTAAGCTCTCAGTGCTTAAGTATTTATTTGTGATGAATAGTAATGACGGCATACTTACAAAGCACTTGTTTAATATGGAGAGGGCTCAAGAGGGGCGAGGATCGTTCCTTCGCTGCTTTAACAGGGCCGGCGTGCTCCGAGGCGGACGATGGAAGATGCCAAACCCTGCCCGGCCCTCCACCTCCCATCTGCATTCAAAAACACTTGCCGTCCCTTAACACTGTCCCTGCCTCGGTGCTGAATAAAACATTAAACACCATTCTGAGATATTAACCTACTTATTGAAAAAAAGTCAGTGATTTATGTCGATTTGGTCGGCTTTCAATGCTGCCCAGCTGTCACCGCCGAGCCTGTAACCTAAATTATCCAGCAATGCTCTTTCACTCCAGTTAAGGGAATAAACATGCCTTTAACACTTCAAAAGGCAAAAACTGCACTAACTCTGGGTTGTTGTTTTTTCCTTCACTTCTTAAGTTCTGTAATTATTCAATATGGGTGATAATGAGCTCATGGTTGACCTTGCGGAGAAAGAATATTTCCTTTTATGTTTATGCTTCATGTTTTCCAGGCTAATTTAAGAAAACAGTGCTTAATCTTTCACCAAAAGCAGCAAAACACCGGGCCCTCAGATCCTTAGAGGCGCAGTGGGAGGACCCCTCCGGTTAATAAGCAGCATCCAGGCCCCGGTGTATAACTGGCAAAGGGTTCGGCAGCCATGGATCAAACAGTCGTAACCTCCTGTTCAAAAGATAAGCTGCAATCAGATCTGTGGGGGATCTTTAACCAGGGAGGAGAGCGTATTTGTGTGAAAATGAGGCAGAACAGACGGGGGAAGCAAGCATGAAAAAGAATGTGAGGGCGGGAGGTGTGTATGTTTGCAAGTGCATATGTGTGGTTCATAGGGAAGATGGCCGCTCATCAGTGACGTGCCTGAACGGAACCCAGAGGGGGGCGCGGACTGAGCCCCTGCGCTTAATTGGGCACTCAAATGTTACCGAGTCCCTTCCCAAACAACTTGGAGGTGACACATGGGCGAGTGAGGGAGAGGAGAGGAGCTTGTGGAGAGAGGAAATGGAGCAGAGGGTTTAGCACCTCCTGCGGCCAAGTTTTTTCTCTCCCTCTGGGTTTTTAGGTCGGCATGGAGGACCGCGTGAGTGATGGTGCATTTGGCCTCTCGCTGTGCCGAGGATGACAGGGCAAAATGAACCCCTCTTTGATGGGCACAGATGGAAATTAGGCTAGTTTCACGTATCTGTTGCCGAGCGTGCCCGTTCATCTGTTGCAGAGAAGTGTGCAATTGTGTTAAAAATGCATCAAGTCGTAAAAAACAAAAAGCTCATCCCTAGAAAACAAATGTATGCTTTGAGAATAGGTGTAAAATGAAATGTGACACTTGCCTTCAATTATTTAATTACACGGAAAAGCAGGAAATAAAATGCAGTTTTTGTTTAAGAAGACAAGGACTTCTGACATGCAAGACGGGAACAAAATCGTAATTTCTTTCCAGTTCATCAAAGCCTCCGCCGGCTAATCCCTTTCTTATATAAATAGCTCTTTTGGTGGAGAGGGTAGCTGCCGCATAGAGCTCTAACCCTTCTGTCCCTGAAGCTACAGCCAGGATAAGCTGTGTGTTGGATTGGCACATCGGGCTGCCTGGGGCCTGCTGCTGCGCTGGCCGCCAGTACAGATGGAGGGCAGGGCTGGGCAATGCCAGCTTGTCAGTCGGATTAAAACGACTCATTTATTCACTGAAGTATCGTGCAAAGCGACCGGGCCAAAGTGGGGTGAGGCGAAAGGGGGAGAGGAGGGTCGAACAGCGGCGAGATGGGGGCAGCTTGGGTGGGAGAGAGGGTCCTCTGCTCTCTGGCCCTGGGCCTACCCTCCCTCATCATCCCGCTCTCCTACCTTTTTGCCTGTTACTTATCTTTCTAGGGCTGCCAGAAGCCATTACCGCAGTGTACGGAAGGCGGCCGGCAGGGTGGCATCTCCTAGTGCCCGGGTGACAGATTGCCGCTCGGCTTTGGCGGTGAAGGAGGTAAGGGGTGGAAAGTGATTGGCTACCATGGTCAGGAAGTGGGCACAGAGGGCTGTAGAAGGAGGAGGAGGGACAGAGAGTCAGAGAGAGGATGACAAGAACTGGCTGCGTGACCTTTGGTATCGCACAAGTTACTTAAAGGGGCACAGGCCCTGCTTTTAAGGGCATGCTTGGCAGTAGTGGGCGCCGTGGAGGTTGAAGGCCGAACACGGATGCCAGGGCAAGGAGAGGTGGCCTCGATACAGACTTCTCTGGTTGAGCCCAGGACCCCGCTGTCCCTGCAAAACCTCAGTGAGGATAAGTAGAGGACAACTGGCAACGTCTGCAGATTCATCGGAGATAGTTCACTGTGGACGGACTCACCTCTGCAACTTCAGAGCCATTGCCAGCATCAATCTTAGAGTCCTCAAAGTCAGACTTTGACCCAAAAGAGCGACAGAATATTTAAAAGAGGCCACTAGTTCATATCTAAAAAGCTTCTTATTTCATTTTAAAATGTAATAATTGTGAGAGAATAGTTTAAACAGAAAAGAAAACCTTCTTTCTCCAAATGGCACACACTCAGGTCACTGACAGGCCAAAGCTGTGTGTGTGCGTCTGTGTGTGACAAGGGGGGTGAGGCTTGGAAGGGTTTTATCGGGTCTAATTACTCCCGATAGCTGTAATTTACAGGTTGACAGCAGGGAGAAATCGGCAAGATTCACACTTCTGCGGGTCAGCATCTGTCGCCATTACTGCGCAGAGCACACTGCCGGCCAGTCGGCGAGCGGGAGGAAACAGTAAACAACAAACGGCGTGTGACAGATTAGCAGCGCGGGCTAAAGGACCTTCCACTGACACATCATTTCTCTCGCTCCCCGAGTTTGTTTCGCGGCAGCTGTCACCAATAAAATGGAAAAGCAGGAGATGGGGAGGGGAGGTGGCGGCAGCGGAGGTGGCTTTTGTTCCAGATCCAGAGAGGTGGGTGGTGGAAGGAGGAGGAGGAGGATGAAGGAAGGGTGGAGAAGCTGGAAGAAATGGAGATGGGAGGGAGAGTTAGTAAGGGTGACCTGTTTTTAAAAGTCTGGCCTCACTTTTTAATGTGTATTAGGGGGAAACCAGGGCAGTTTCATCTTTCGCTGACTGTAATTACCCTCGCTATTTCTCCCTTTTTTAGGTCTGTAGTACAAATTGCCAGTGTCACCCTGAAGTGGTAATTTTAGTTCCGTTTGCATCAGCCTGTGTGGTTCAGTCAGCAAGGAGCAGAGTTATTCTAGAGGGTAAGCATTATCTACAGTATGTGAACACATTTGTTAACACTGCAGCACTGCAGACCGCTCCAGCACACTTCCCTCTCTCCTCCCATCCCATGTGGCTCTCCTTCTCCTGGTCCCACGCAGCTCAGAGAGGAGCCAGGTCGGTCCGGTGCCAGAGCGGGCTGGTGGGCTACGATACTCTTCCCCCCTGTCCACCTCATTGCCTACAGACAGCCTATCCGGCCAGCTCAGTAGTCAGTACACGGGGCTAACACCGCGTACATCCTGGCAAACTGATTTTCCCTTGACCTCTAACTAGAGGACGTTCTCCAAGTTGTTGGCTCATCAACCGGGACAGTTTTTGTCGGCCAGCTCAAAGAAACAAAAGAGGGGCATTCTTGGAGTAAAAACTTAAACTGAAGCCGAACGTCTGACTAAAAATGGTACTGGTAATACAAAATAAAAGCTGTTGCCGATACATGGTACTCCAAGTTCAATGTATGCATCTCTTTTTCACGCACGATAACCACACCAGATGAATTATGTTTACATTCTTTATTTCTAGAGAGTTAGTATTGTACTGAGAATATAGTATGCAGTTGAAAATAATTACTCAAAATACTGTATGTTTAGTTTTACTATTAAGGAGATGATTATGGAGCCTTTCGTCAATATGCTTGTTATCTTCAATATTAACGTTACGGAAAACTACACTGGAAACGTATTTGTTAAGCATTTTAAGGATTAAACTGGTACAGTTTGGAAAAATGAAACAATTCCTACTTGAAACTGCTCACAACAAGGGCTGAGGATTATTATCTTTAGTATCATTGTTAAGTTATGTATTGTTATGGCACTTATAGCATCATGAGCCAGGTGCCTAGTACCGTCTAGTACCATCATATTTCAAAGAAGGCCAACATCACTACAGCTGATATCGCAAACACTACCACCAAAACAATTTAGAATGATGAATAGCACAAGAGATAAGAGGAATATATAGATTTGAGATTTTAGGTTGAACTGTCAGTTTAAAGGAATAAAACATCCCAAAATGCCCCTGGGCCAGATGGAAGCCTCTGGTGCAGGTGTGTCTCCATCCCCATCAGCGAGCACATCCATAACGCCCGGTGCTGGTGGGGTGATCACGTAGGTCTGGCCCTGTCCTGTTTAATTTCTAACGGGAGACTGCATGGTGACACTGCGTGCCAACCTCCAGAGCCCCCAGTTCTTCTCACAAGTGCCATATGGGCGGCCCAGCCCCATTCCATTAGCGGGGCCTGAGCAGAGGCAAGAGCAGGCCTGGACCCCCGCCCTCCTGGCCTTCCCCTGGCACTGCCACAGGGCATGTCCTGCCCACTGCCAGCTGCCCACACTAGGTCAGAGGACGCAACAGCCGCTGCCTACCTGAGTCTGGCAGCAAGCAGCCGCTGGTTACACTGAGACAAGATGAATCAATGTTGAGGAAAGAGCATGCAAAAACTGTACTACCAAGACAGGAGCCACAACAGGGAACACGCTGCAGGGCTATCTCACAGCAGAACATTTGAATAAAAGTTTAAAATACTTGTTTTACATTCAGTCTCAAAACACAAAAGCAGTTTCTTGCTTCATGGACCAACCTGTAACTTATTATGCTAAATCAATTGTAATGTTATGCTTCTGAACATCCTCATGTCCCCTTTATCTCTGAAAAGTATGCAATTATTTCATTATCAATGCTTTTTCTGTTTAAATGTCAAAGGTTATGATAGAAATTGTCAAATGGGTCCAAGCTTTTTAACACAAAATGATAATGGCGATACAAATATGATGGTGTGAGTGTGTCTGTCTGTCTGTCTGTCTGTCTGTCTGTCTGTCTGTCTGTCTGTCTGTCTGTCTGTCTGTCTGTCTGTCTGTCTGTCTGTCTGTCTGTCTGTCTGTCTGTCTGTCTGTGTGTGTGTGTGTGTGTGTGTGTGTGTGTGCGTGCGTGCGTGTGTAGCTCAGCACATAAACAAAGTCTCCTCTCAGATTAATACAATTGAAAAACACAATTATTTACTTCGAACACTACTCAGATGTAAGCAGATATGTGTTTATATACGATTACCAGGCCCTGGTCTTTCACCTCATGTATTTGTGAAGTAGGTTAAAGTGTTGGGTGCACAGGCATGTAACGTGTGTGTGTGTGTGTGAGGGCACTTTCCCTAAAGACGTGCAGAGGAAAGCGGGAGGAGGCCGGGTGGAGGCAGAGACATCCAGCACATCACATGGGAATGTCAGTGTGTGCCTCGGCAGCCTGTACCTGCCACAGGACCCGGGGCCTTTTTTAATTAATCATCACACAAGATGAATAATTCAGCCATTATCGCTGGGAATAAATAGAAAGGCTGGCTTTCCTCCGCAGTTCCACCCAATCACTTTGCATGTTTCACTTAATAAACAGCATATTAGGGCTGGCCCCAGGTAAACATACCCTCCAGCTAATAGGTAGTGGCAGGACATTGTAAATTAAACAAATAGTCTCTTGATTCAGCAGTTCTAGAAAGTTACTTTTTATAGAGTCCAGCAGATTTATATTATCATGCAAAATGACCACAGGTGATGTACTGCTTGGCCAGTGCTCATCATTTTCTATTGGATATATTTTTTAAGAAAACACAAAATAAAAACTGCTAGTTTTAAACTTAACAAACTGTCAGTCAACTAGTGGGCTTGTGTAATGGGCATGGGCAATGCAAGAACTCTCTAATTGGAAATGATGCCATGATGTTAAACTCACGAGTAGGCGGCTCGATTTCTCTGTGAAGTCCATAAAAAAAACATGTCCAAAACGGTATGCTGGGTAAAAGCTTGTGAAATGGTACTGCATGTGATCACTACCAACAACACTGCAAGTGACAAGGTAAACGCTTTTGTTTCCAAAACTGCAATGCCACTTTTTTTATGAAATCCACCATGTAGTTGTCCAGCTGGACCAACCACTTTGTTGTAATTTTCAATAAAGCACCGCCAAACATTTTCAAGGCAGTCAAATGAGGTTTACATAATTATAATATCTTTGAACTACGCCTGAGCTTATGGTAAGCTACAATAAAAGCCCCCAAAAAACAACAACCAGCTAGCAAAACAAATTAAGCTCATAAAACAAAACACTTAATTATTGAGATGTTGTGCAAATGTTAGGAAGAAGAGAAAGGGCAAGCTTGCAACAAAGTCCTCTTGATATATAGCTTTCTTATCTCAAGATAACATGATATTCAAATATTATCAGTAGAAAATAAAATGTTGATTCCTCTTATTACTTAGGTTTATCAGAGTGCCTAGACAGCGTCTTGACAACTGTAACAATGAATATAGGCTGAAACACGAAGGAGTATCCATTATTGATTAACTCATCAGACACTGCATATAGCCTACATATTTAACCCAGATAGAATATTTAACCCAGGTTAGCCTGAAGCGGAGATGTCCAGGCCCCTGTGGTGCTGATTAGGCAAACACAGCAGATTCTATTATTTCCCCTCCACATCCAACTAAGAGCATACTTTGACTACTTAGGTTATACTGCGAAATGGGCCCTTTGTTGTTTTCTTGAGAATTTCCATTAATTATTAATAAAAAATATTATATTTACAGGAAAGAACAACACATAAACAGTATGAAAGCATCATACATCAACGCAGGAAAAGCACCATGCTCTGAAGCCAAGCACTGGCCAAACCTCATTACAATAACCAGGTCCATCACGTGATGCCTTTGGGCTTAAAAATACATTTCCTCATACACTAACCTTAGGGAAATGTGTCTATAAATCAGCGTTCATTTTTTCAGATTTCAAATTCCAGTATGACACTTAAACAGCCCTTATTTAAATTGTGGGATGATTAAAAAGTATGTTCTAAAAGGCACTTAATTCTCCTTATAGCTTAATAAAGAGTTCACCTCTGAATAATGAACTGTATTAACTGTTATTAACCATTAAGAAACGAATAACCACAAGGAATGCTTGGCAATTACCTGAAAAAAACTCATAACTTATAGCAACACTGTACACATGAATAAGCAAAACATAGACATTATTTCACAGCAGACAGGTGAAATCGTCATAGCAGGAACAGAACAGGTGTTACTAATCACATTAGTGAGCTACTGTAGCATACACTACAGTTAGCCTAAGTCTATAAGCTAAATTATATTTAGCACAGCATTATTTGTGATTATTTACACCTGTACTTTTCTGTAGCATTAAAACATTTATCCCATGAGTATAGCTAAATGTCAAAAGAGCAGATTTGAGCACCAGCATACACCAAGACATTTCTCAACATATCAACAGAGACTGAATGAAGCCAACATCCACTCAATATAGCACCAGAGTAGCATTAGCAGAAATAAAGCTAGCTTCTTACCTTGTTGAAGAAGGCCACTCTGGTTTGGTTGCGGAGGATAAATCAAAGTTTTCCACACAAAACAGGAAACTCCAGCTTGCTTTTTGATACGGTATTGAAGACTCTTGGTGGAATAGCTTGTAACTGAAAAGCTACATAAACAGCAGCAGCAACAAGTTGTTAGGGTTTTTAAACTGTTTACCTTTCTAAAAGAGTAGCACCTACAGACGGACTAAGCGCGCGGGCGTGGCACGAGGTTTAAATAGTCCGCGTTATTGCAATGCTGCATTCAGGTAGTGTCAACACATCTGAAAAGTCTACTCCAATTGGGAAAATGTACGGAAATGCTATATGCTACCACATATCAAAAACCAGAGAAAATGTTAAAGACATGACCAAGTTACGTTATATAAAGCCGAAACATAAATGTTGATTTGTTGTTAAGAATTATATTAGTTGGAAAATGGAAAATACATTTTTGCTCATGTTATTTCTAGGCCTAATATACTGTTTGGTGGAAAATGTTAGTTGATGTCAACAAAGAGTGACATAGATTAGATATAAAGATAATTCATGAGCATTCTTGAATTTCATGTTCAACTGCAACTAAAGCAGTTTAGCAAAATTACACAAAAACAATTTACTGAGCTGATAGTTTTAGTAAGATTAGCCCAGAGTTTAACATATCTGTCTCTACGATTTCACATTTCTACTAGAATGTGCCGCGCTGATTGTGTGCATTTACTGTGAAACGGCCATTTCCCTTTATTATATAAGTAAGCAAGAAGCAGTTCAAAAATTATTTCTGCTAAATCCTGTTATTTAAAGGGAATTCTCCCTCACTACCGTAGGCATGAGGTAGATGTCAGAGGTTTCATCAGCAATATTTAATAGAACATTGACAGAAATCAATTTGTATTCAGGAGCGAATACATCCTTTGCCCTCTGGTGATTTGTTGAACAAGTAATCACCCGTTGGTTCCGGCCTTCAGTCTGTAAAAACAGTTCCCAGCATGTACCATTATTCCTGCACTGAAGCCCTTCCTCTGATCCTGACATGTGATCACCTTGACCTTTAACAGGTGACTGAACATCCCTGAGGGAAGCTAAATAAAAGACTAGCACTGTGTTTCCCGCTGTTGTCACTGATGTGATATCAATAGTCTCTCATTGAGATGGGACATTCACTGTTTCTGTTGTGAAGCAGTACATCTCAGAGCATCGCCTGTTAGAGGCTGTCAGTATGTAAGAAGGGGGGGGGGGAGGCTTCTCTTCCCTCCAAGGACAGCATGGTGGGGGCAGAGGAGCACTGATTGAGAGCAACACCTGTCAGGTGAGGCTTTCGCAGTTGACGGCGCAGAAGGAGCGCCAGGTCGACTGCTATGACTGCTAATCTCTGACGTGGCATCCTGCCGGTCTCCAGAGGTGGGGGGAACGCCAGGAGCCTGCACGGAGAAGCTTTTCCTGGGCTGCAGTCCTGCTAATGTCTCCCCAAACAGAGCGAGCCGTGCTGATATGCTCTAAATACATTTCATTATCATCATCATGATTATATCACTAATTGTGTGTGCCCGGTAATGTGCTGCAGCAGCGCCCTCCTGGGAGGTGTCTGAGAGACTGAATGATTAAAACATGTATGATGAACCATGCATCAAAACGTCCCTGCGGGCTCCCCCTCACAAGATACATGTAAGCAGCTCCAGTGACACTCGGAGCAAGCAAACAGCAGAGGAGGAGGTCTACTGAGGGTTGAAAGGCTGAAGAGGAACCTGCAGGCAATAACAAGACAGCAGGAGGATATTAGAGATGCTGGGGATCGACCTGAGCTGACCCCATCCATATCCATAAACCCTTAGTACATAACCTATACCTTCAGACATGACTCCACAGCAGCCTAAATAATTCTACACCATACGTAAACCAAAGGCAGAGGTTCAAATCATCGCCAGGCTACTTTGGGCCTGTTTCCGTCTTTGCGTGCGATGGCTGACAGGAGAGGATAAAGTTTTTGTGACAGCATTTGATGAATGTTTAATCCAACATTCATACATCCCGGGCTGGGATATGGTCCCCAGTCAAAACCCACCAAAGACACACAGCAGGTGTGTGAAATATTCATTCACTACATGCTTCATTAAGAATGAAACATACCATGGTCCCGTTCATTTATTCATTTCGATTATCGAAACAAAAGACAGAAAAATTAGAGATTAAAACATGGTGGGCGAGCTATTACGTGTTTGTCTCGCAGATTTGTAACAATTTGTTTTGTGACAAATAACTCCTGCCTGTTGAAATCCCGCTGTCATCTCGCTGAGAGTCAGGAGAGTTACTGCGAGAGAGGAGCTTTCATGTGAGGGCGGTAACAAATCACTGTCTGCCTGCAAGTCTCCAGCTCTGCATCCGACTGTTTGACCTCTGACCTGTCCTGGAGCATCTGGTGACTCATCGCATAGAGCATGCTGATATATATCTGAGCCATCAACCGAGGAAGGGACAGTTTTCATATTTTTTCTATTAATTAACGATGAAATGTGACAATTAATGATCCCTCTGAGTGACTGATCTCGGACGGATGAAATGACTGATGTGGTGCCTGTCAAGCTCATTCTTCTTTTCTCTCTGAGCCGTGAATATGTCATTGTTGAGCGCCAGCGATGTTTCGACGTAGGCCTAATCTGGTTGAGTGAATGTGTCACATGGATAGCAAAATTTCCCCATGGAACACATTAAAGTTTCATCTAATCTAATCTAATTAAAACAAGGATGTGCAAGTCCTGACACACTGCCCAAGGCTGCATGTGCTGTTCTGTTCCGAGACATTAAAGTAAATTTACGGCAGCTATTTTCCGTAACACAAACGCTAAGACATGTTTAGTTTTCATTAGGAATTTAATAAAGCTGTTTTTGAAAAGATAAATATGCTAAATAGGTGTGTGACTGTTGTCGAGTAGTGGGGTTACAATATGTTATTTATGATTCAGCAGTATCAAAACCTTTAGAGAATCTATGGAGACTATATTTATATTTTCCAATAAAAATGTTCCAGGATGCATACGCATTGAAAATGTTATGGCACAAATCAAGGTTGGATTTCATAGCTGTGAAATAAACAAAAAAAATTAATTCTACATTTTTCTTCAGTTTAATCCATTTAAACTTCATTGTCATTGCACGCTAATGGAAATATATTTTTTGCCTTTTCCATTATTTTCCTCGTAATGTAACTGTGGTTTGTCACTACCAATAACTTGAGGCAAATGAAATATAAAAATAGACAAAAGACACATTTATAAAAGCAGTTCCAACATGTAAATTATACTAATTGCTTATATGCGTATGTATGTGCATTACAACACTCATTAATGTAACATATCTGTGCAAGGTTATTGATTGTGATTCCTTCAGATGCTTGCTGACAGTCTGTCGGGGGGTGAAGGCAGATTGATTGGCACTCAACTGAAGTGCATAGTTGAAAGGGCAATATTTCAGAGATCAGGGATGTTTCTTCCACGTTTGATCCAGTGCTAGTTTTCCTTATAGCTACAAAGGGTTAAAGATTTTTTTTGATACACCTCTTTCATATTTTCACATTACCATACCTACACATATGAAAAAAAGCAGTATAGTCCAACATACTTTCATCTGCTTATCTTGAGACCTATGTATCACTAAACATTTACACCGTCTAAGTTAAACAACATAAGGGGTCTGTATAATCAGTTATGTATTCTGCTTAGATGACGACCCCTCTCATCATTTTGTGGATTATTTTTAACCCTATGCAAAATATACTTTTTAGGCCAATGAAAGATGAATAACATTTATACAATTTTGCATATACTGTGGCATTTAACTGGTCATGGTTTCCAGCTAATAATTAATATTTGGTTTGCAGAGTACAGTTGACTTGGAGTACATTTAAATTATATGGTTTCAGTTAAAAGCACATTTTCAGGGTTATTCAAACTGACACATTTGTTATTTAAAATAAAAACAATATCACACAATATGACATACACATAGATTAGTCAGGTAGCCTACACCTTACTAAATGCATTGTCCATTACAACAGTCCTGCAATAAAAAGGATTTCTAACATGATTAATTATTATTATTACAAATATATTAAACTAAATATTAAAATTGAGAATGCATGCAAATATAAATGTGTTATACTTATTTAATACTGTTTAAACAGCTGTGATAATTAGTCTGACCTGAGAGAATTAAACATTAATGTTGACATCAAACACAGTGCACTATTTAACACCGCGGAGGAAGTGCCTCCTTCCTCCCCTCCCACGCTCACCGACGTCATTTCCTCCGCAGGGAAAACATGGCGGCTGCCGGTCAGTCAGCTTCGATGCCTTCTCTGCCGAGAAATGTAGTGATTAAAACAGAGCCAGAGGATGAGGATACTCTCGTGATAAGCCCGGTGGATGTGCCGATCAAGCGGGACCCCGTGCTCTCACTCATCGCCCCGGTCAGCGGGCTGCAGCCGCTCACATGGTCTCAGGATCACCGCCTGGCTGTGAGCACCACCAGCTCCGTGTCGCTGCTTGAGCTGGTGTGTGATGTGCACAGTAACAAACAGGAGCTCACGCTGCACCGGACCTCCATCCCCGTCCCGACAGAAGCCACGAAGATGCGGGTAAATACCCACCAGTGTACTGTCCGATAAAGGAAACAACATGTAGCACTGTAAAGTTAGCATGGCAAGAGAAGAAGTTGATGGAGGCGTGTGGCGCAGTGGACTAGTGCGTTGGTGTTCGGATCAGGTTAGCACAGGTTCAAACCCCACTGCAGTCAGCGTGTCGTTGTGTCCCTGGGCAAGACCCTTCACCCTAACCTTTTTGTATGTAAACATTGAGGCTGGAAGCTGAACCTGCCACAAGGACAGCATCTGTCAACATCTGATACTGTGTGTTAGGATACAACAACAACAAACAATGCACTGCTGTTTACAGGTGCAGGGTACGAATCTGTTGCCTACATATGGGGTGTAAAATAAGCTATTTCCAAATTTGAAAGGAATAGTGCTAATCTCCATGAACTGGCTAGAGTGTCCTAACAAGCAATAGTTTCATGGATTGGATTTTCTTGAATTAGAGCTGTGTAAAGTCACTTAAAAAAATGTATAACAATTGAAGTGTTACAGTTTACCTGGTCAGACATCCTTTTTCCGTCAAAGCTGTCTTATCCACCCATCTCTCATGAAAGACACCAGACTCTATCGACAAAAAGACAATGTTTACCTTGCAGAACAAGTTTAAAACACTGGTCTACCACTATCTTGTTGATTAGTTTGTTTGTATTATTGTTTGACTTTTCGTACTTTTAAGGGTTAATTTGTATTAACCAAAGCAAGTTGAAAAGACTGTTTTGGTCAAAGGAGTATGGTTGCTTTGAAGAGATAAAAGGGCTTCTGTTCCCCATCAGAAAGGCTGTCTTGATGTATTTACACCAGATGAATCTGAAAAAAGCCTATTAGAATCAAACTCTTCCCATACATCTTTCAGTGAAGATCAAACACCAGAGTGAAGTAACGATAAGTAAAACCCATTGATCGTAAAGAGGTCGCACGCTCGTGAACTGTTAGCGCCGGAACCTCACAACGGGTAACTGCGGGGCGCATTTGCGCCGCATTTGGGCATAAGATGAGGTTTGAGTCTGCGTGTAGGGAGAGGCAGCAGCCATATCATTAGCTAACTAGCTAGATCTGATGGATTTGGACATACGCGAGTGAAGTATAACCGGACGCGAGAGAGAGAGAGAGAGATCAGCACCTGCAGCTCTGCCTGCTGTGAGGGAGCAAAACACACCTTTAGACCTAACACACTTAGCTATGGCACTGTCGTATACATTGAATTATTCCATTTGATCGTATGTAATCAACTTAGGCACCCCTCCCAGAAATTGATTAATCGTTCCCATCCCTATTAGGTATGTCAGCTCAGTGCCCCTATGGTGATTATTTTTTTACCCCACACATTGAATAGAAAAATACTCTGAGCATGCGCAGCGTAGTTTTTACAGTACAAGTTCATTTTAACAGCAGAGAGAGGGGCTT
>NW_011345600.1:43532-66964 GCF_000735185.1 Notothenia coriiceps | reverse complement strand
GTAAGTACCGGTTCCTGACGTTCCGGTTTTAACCGGACTTGAACCGAAACTTTTTACAAGTCCAGTACCGGTTCGGCGTACCGGTACGCAGCACTAGTTCTACCTGTTAAGTTCTGGTTGGTTTGGTGATTTTCGAGATGAACTTGTCTGGCAATACGGGAGCTTCAATATCCTATAGTGAGACATCGAACGGAGTGTTATGAATGAGAACTATAGGTTACTTACGTAACCCCAGTTCTCAGAGTAACATGTAGTGAGATGTCTCACCAGACGGCCCTCCTTGCTAAGGTGAAGCGAGAAGAGGTGCTTATTTTGAATGAGGCTGCGACGTGGCGCAAGCTACTTATAGGGTGGGTGGATTCCCTGATGCTGACGTCAAGATCACCAGCCAATCAGGATTGGCGTAATGAGATTGATGCTTCTGTTTGCTCCGCGATGAGGCGCATCCGATAGTGAGACATCTCACTACATGTTACTCTGAGAACTGGGGTTACGTAAGTAACCTATAGTTTCTAATGTTAGTCTACTTGTTAGGCAACCTGTGTAAACATGCCTCAGATACACAGCCAGGCTACTATTCACTTGTGTCCTATTAGATTGGCAGTGGTGGATGCTTCTGTATTTTTATTATTTACTAAAGTGAAAGATAATTTAACGAGAAGACATACAAATGAAAACAGAAACAGAAAAACAATTTTGCTGAAGTAAATCTGTCTCCGCAGCTGCTCTGGTTTGTAAACATGATTGTTTATAGGTTCATCTCCACTCCAAAAAAATCCACTTGGCAGAAAAAATAGTGGATGAAACTGAATTTTTAGAATCCACTAGGCGCAGTGGCAGACAGGCAGAGTTGTTTCCAGCTGTCATTTTATAGATATGATTAACTGCTTGTAAATAGAAGGGCTACAGCAGGGAGCAGTAGATGATGGCACCCAAAGAGGTCACATCTGTCAGCTGATAGTGCTGCATCATCCATCTGCATGCATACCGTGTTCCCATGGCAGTGGCATGATACCGGAGGAATATGTTTTCAGTTTGATTTGTTTGTCAACAGGTTTACTGAAAAACTACCGGTCCAGTTTTCAGGGGTCAAGGAAGAAACTAGGGTTGCCAGAAACTGACCATGATCAAATTCGAAAATCGGACAGCCCTGGCGAATATTAATCGATTATTCGCCGCCGCAAACTGGTGGTGTGACCAATGGCCATTTACAATTATTAATACTATTACTATTATTAGCATTAGTCTATATTTTGGTTGAAACTAAGCCAGGAAAAAAAATGAAAAACATAAATAATACAAAAATATATAAATAAAATCGAATTAAAAAAAATAATTTTAGATTATGGAGACTGTAACGAATAATCGAATAATTGCTGGCATCCCTAGAAGAAACCATTACATATTTGAGCAGATCCAATAAAGGATACAACAATTAGTATTCACTTTCGTTAACAATGCTAAATTGGGAATAGCCTTGTCGAAGGTCTATGCTCTCCTTTTTATTATCTTATGGATGTTAGCTAAAATGACTAGCTAATGTTTTCTGACCATATGTTTTACATTGTTTTTTTGTCACTTTGAAGGTAGGACCATCAGCAGAGCAGGCTGCAGCGATGGAGAAGTTCTCTACACATCCGGACCCAACAATAAGGCAACTTTTTTTGGCCGACAGAGCGATGAACCCATCAATAGGACTGCAAAAAGGAATGAAATACGCCAGTTGGTCTCCGTTAGGTTGTGACTCTAACGGGCGCTGTCTGCTCGCTTGCCTAACGCTAGACCACAGACTGACCATTCACAACAGCTACAAGCGTCTTGAGTGGAAAATGCTAGAAGATCTTACCAAAAAGTATAGCGAGAGGCTAAAGCAGCGAGGCTACTCCAAAAAAGACAACATTCCTCCACAGACGTCCCTGCTGCACTTTGACGAGCTGCAGCGGCGCTTCAGAATGCAAACCCCTCTGAGGATGGAGTGGTCGAGCGTTTACACGACCAAACAGGTTCAGCCGGACAACACCTGTGAAAACATAGAGATGGTCCTCCTCGCCGTCCTAATGGAAAACGGCGACGTAGTTTTGTGGAAGTTTGTGTTGCCTTTTTTAGAAACTTCAGATGTTGAGTTTTATGATGTTGTCGAGTCAGGTGTGAATCGTCCCAGCGACTTGGCGTGGTGGGAGTATGACGGCACGGATCGGCGTATGAGTGGCCTGATCGTGGGCAGCGAGGTGGGACCCGTCAAGATTGTTCCGGTCAGCCTGGCTGGAGTGAAGGGCTACTTCACCCTCCGACACCCTGTCATCCTCTGGAAGGAGTGCGATGAGATCGCCGTGGAAAACCTCAAATGTGTTCCGATGATCCACCCGATCCAGAAGACCAGCTGCAGTCTCATCGTAGCCTCGCGCGGCTGCTACGTCTTTTGGTGTTTGCTCATGATTTCGCCAGCCGGACTGAATGTGCACAACTCTCACGTTGCAGGGCTGCACTCGCTCCCCGTGGTCTCGCTAGCGATCAGTCAGCACGGAGTCTCGGTGTACACATGTTCTGTAGACGGGTGGATTAAAAAGCTGACACCGACATTTGCAGGGAACACTTTGATATTCAATCAAGAGGACATGTTGCGACCTGAGAACCTCTCAGGGAGGAAGATACATGGGATTGCGGTGAGCCACAACGGAGCCTACATTGCGCTCACCAGCTCACAAGGTATGGTCGGCGGCTTTCACCCAGTTAGCAAGACTTACCAGGTGAACTTTGTGACCCTGAAAGCGCCAGAAACAGCAGCAGCATTGCTGCTCAAGTCCCCCGCACATAACTTGCACAAAACAGCTGACCTGCTTGATCTCGTGAGGTGGCAAATTTTGAAAAACAAGTGCATTCCGACATCGCTGCTGGAAGAAATCGATCAAAAGATCCAGGAAGTAGACTCGCCTTACTTTTGGCGTTTAAAGCTCTTCCTGGTGAGGACACTTTACCAGTCGCTACTGGAGCCTCCCACAGATCACCGCTGGAAACCAACGCTCGAGGAGAACAAAGTCTTCATAAGGGAAGGGGAAGAGGGAGAAGGAACGGACGGAGAAGACGCTGCTAAAGAGAAAAGTGAGCCTGTTGGTAAAGTAGTAAAACAGGAGAAGGATAATCTGAAGGAGCAGATTGAGGAGGTGCAGGCTTGGATCAGTTCTGTAGAGAGCCACATTATGAGGGAAAACATGAAGAAGGTGCTGGGCGTGGTTTACCTCAACACCTGGATTACTCAGAACACCAGCATCCCCACCTGTGGCCTGGTGGAGTTCCTCTCCAGAGACTCCAACGACAGAGCTTCAGAGGTAACACTCAGGGACTCACATTATCATTATTCAACCCCTTAGTGTCCTTTACCAGTATCTCACAATTGCATCAGTGGCTGCAATTCAGAAAACTTACATAGACTCCCAATAATGGTTTAATTGCTTATTTGTCTGTTTTATTACAAGGTAATGAACTACAGTCATATCTTAAATTGGTATGAAAACACTAAACACTTTTTAGTCTATTTAGGAAGCTATCCATTTTAAAACGATTAAAGCAATTCAAGTTTTTTAATCGTATTAGATTATGTAAAGTATAATTAATCAGGTGAAAATACCAACAATCTTTGGAAAGCATCTTCTGCTGCTGATAAGCTCTGATTTTTAGAAAGGTGTATTATGGCTCGTGTAGGTTAAAGGTGGGGTAGGTAAGTTTGAGAAACCGGCTCGAGATACACTTTTTGTTATATTCCATGGAATGCTCTTAACATCCCGATAGCAATGAATATCTGAAGTGCTTTGACAAAAAATCCATACAAACATGTCATCTGTGGAAGCCGTGGCGCTGTAAAAAGCACGACCAATCATCTGAGCCGGCCCGGCTAAAATAACTGGATGGCCTGTCAGCCTTCCATCTGTGCACACACTTATCTCGTGCCCTCATTGGTCATGTGCGCGTTCGTGTGTGTTGGAGGAGGGGCTCTGTAAGGAAGTGGCAGATTTTTTCCGGCTGTGTATTTTCAAATTCTAGCGCACTCGAGCTGGTCTCTCCAAAATGACCTACTCCACCTTTAAAGAAAAAACAACAGAGATTTTAAAGAGGTTTATTATTCTGAGAAAACTTGGATATTTCCAAGCCTTGAGTCATTAATTTACAACTTGGAAAACAACTTGGATATTTTATGAGATTCAAGTTTTAAATGTATTCAAGAAATTCTAGACTTAACATCTACATTTCTTTCTTTTTGCTAGATCTGATTTCCCATTATCATTAGTTCCTTCCCTACAGGCATTATACAGAGCAAGCAGTGGTTTGATGAGATTGAACGAACCGCACAAAGCGATGTGGTTCCGCTCCTAAAATAATTTTTTTATCTTCATTTTGTACATTTTGGATTATAATTCTAGATATTTTTATTATCTAGCAAATTAATTTATTATTGCAGAGAATATGGAGGTTTTTGAATTTGCGAGTTTAAATCTGAGAAATTATTTGACTAGTATCCCCCTTCATATATTTGTTTTCGGCCCTTACGAGATTAGCGCTATACTCCCATTCATACTCTTACCATTACACACACAAGTTGGATGCCTTCACTTACACCCTCTGACTCTGTGTGTGCTGTATCATCTTCCTCAGGTCCTGATTGGCCACATCAAGAACAAGATGAACAAGCAGTCGTTCTCTGAGCGCTGCAGCCTGTGTCAGGAGGTGCTGCCCTTCTCGGACCACAAACAAGCCATCTGTAAAAACGGTCACATGTGGCTCAGGTATGGAGATCAAATCCTTAAAATCACATCGACTAACAAGATGTTTTTTTACATTAGCTTTCGCCTCACTACGTGCCTGACAGGATATGAATTGAAGCTTAATGCCAAGTGCCTTCTTTGACGGTTTATTTACCTTTGCAGAACAGTAATCAAGCCTCCTACCTTTTGATATTTACCCATACACCACTCTCGTCGTCTCATAAATATCATCTGTCAAACATCGCTTCTGCCTTCTCGCTAGCTAGAGCGCGGTGGGCACTGAGAGGGAAATCTGTGCCGTCAGGTGTACCTCAGCGTTGTTCCTGCTCTAGTTTTTTGTCTGTGTGCATGTCTCGGTCCCTGGCAGCCAGCTCTAATGCCTCCCTCTCACTCTCCTCCAGGTGTGTGTTGTCATACCAGGCCTGCCAGAAGCTGACGTTCAGACGCTGCCTCCTGCTGGATACCATCTCCAGACTGCCAGAGCCCGAGGGTAAGCAACACTCTCCGTCTCTCCGCACCTCCAGTTTCAGACTCTCCGTCAGCCGTTTCCTCCTGCCAACCTTCAACGTGGGCCTTCGTACCGCTCCTCGCTTGACAATATGGATTTCGAGGCAGTCGTAAAATTCCTACCGATGAATGGAAATGTGTAAAAATTAGCTGTTTGTTAAAAAACATTTCTGATGCCACATTGCATCCTAAAAATTGCGAGTTAACACACTGGTCAGAAAGCTCAGGTCTTATCTCATCATCTTGCTTCCCTTTCCAATGTTTGACAAATGTATTCTCGTCCCAATTTAGTTTAAGTTTCTTCCAACTCTAAGTAAAATGCAAACTAACCCTTTTATTTGACAACAGCGAAACATGTTCTCGAAACAAGCACGTAGCCCTAATTGAGTTTCGCTACTTGGGCAGATGCACAAGCCAAAAAGTCTCATGCATTTCTCAAGAATCTCTCATTATTCCAACTTTTCAGAACCAGAAAAAGAGGATTTCTCAGACACGTATATGCGCAACAGAGTTTCTAATTGGCATTTTTTTTACATGCAAGCGTGTGGATGACAAAGACTCCAGACATGGAAAGTATCTGGCAGGATAACAGGAAAGATCAATACACTACACAAAGCGATACATCCTTGTGTTGTAGATAATTCCATCCAAAGCCTGCACTATAGGTTCCAGGTTATTAAAGTGCATAAGGCCATTTAACAGTGTGAACCCAGACTGATTGATTTGATCCGTCAATCATTTCTGTGGTCGTTATGGTCAATACACAGGAGTGTTATTAAACTTGGAGATTAGCATGAGTCGCTCTAACTTAAATGTATTTATCTCAATCAGTCCTCAGCACATAACGATCGGTCGTCATGAGCGCAACATCGGGTGAAAACGGATCCATAACTATGCCAATAAGATACAGGACGTTAAATCAATTATTTATCATAATTGGACTCTGAAAAGCGTATTTATTTACCACGAACCATGTATTACGGTGGTGACAGTTAAGGAAGAAAATCCACTCTTCCTAGTGTTTAAGAATTGGCTTAATCTGGCTGCTAACATTCATCCCAGGTCTTTATCGACCTTCAGCCCCTGTAGGACTCCTCTGGTCGTCCCAGCCTATCACCGCTACAGACTGACGGGTCTGTGCCCCTCTGGCATCTGTCATAGATCTGTCAGATTCAACATCATCCCAGCTCCTGTCTCAAAGCATCTCCTAGATTATAGCCATGTTCTTTATTGGTTTTTTTCATCATGTTCTCAGGTTGTCCAGTCATCGGTCGGTGAATGATATGTCAGGAAGGACATTTCTTTAATTTGGCGCAACTGTCCTTTTGGGTTCTGTGACCTTGCAAAACACGTTTTTGGCCATAACTCAAAGATTTCATACAAATATCTAATGGCATGAAATTATGAAGTCATGGCATTTTGAAACGACATGGATGTGAACTGCAACTTCACTGGTTGGCTTAGGTATCAAACAATAAGGCCGTAATTCTAGCTTAGTCCTAATTTTTATATTATTTACTATTTACTGACTGACCTAATGAGTGAATGTATATGTCATTGTCATGTTCACCTGAAGGTTTTTTTTATTTGAGGTCGGTATTTACACACTGTTATCTAGGATATACATAAACCATGAAACAATGTTTGCCTTTTTGGAAGTGGAGACATTTTTCCTTACAATTTTTGCTAGATGTTGCGATATAATAATGTACTACATCCCACGTAGAAGAATCAGCAGTTATACTTGATATAAAGCCCGAACTTGGTAGTTGTTACATTGTTACGTCATAGCTACAGTCTTTATTTACATATTAATAAACCTTGTTGTCTCCTCACAGATCCAGAGTGGATCAGGAAGGTTCTGCAGGGGCCATGCACGCTCTGCGACTCGCCCATGATCTAGAGCTGACCGATAAGAGGAACCTCAGGGCTTTCCCTGCGACCTTCAGAGTTTCCCGCTCTGACGCAGGGTCCACATCACTGCTACCATTTTATTTTTGTGTTCTGTTCATATTTTTATTACTTTATATTGGGTTCTTAAAAGTGCAAATAAAAGGCTTTGATTATACGTTCTAAGTCTTATTTCCTCATAACCTCCAGAGGAACTGATTCCGCCTGCCATGGCTTTAAATGAATATTTCACTAAGGTAAAACATTTTGGACTCAAACTTTACAGATTAGATTATTTCCTCCGTTCTAAAATAAATTCCCAGTCAGTGTTTGCACGAGGATGCAAAGAAAGAAAGTTTAAAACATGCTTATATGTGGAGGGTTCTATTATTCAGCAGGACTTCAGGGCACCATAAATAAGCTTCCTCATTTTCCTTATGTTGACTTTATTTCCGAGCCTTTGGTGTAGTTTTTATTGCAAGTAAGTGGAACTTCCTCTGCTAGTCCTATTTTAGTTTTTTTTCTCTTTTTTTGAACGCAACAAATAATACACTCTGAATAATACATACTCTGGAAAAAACTCAACATACCTACTTTAATTGGCACTGTAAAACAATTTCCAAGCTCTGGGATGGGAGGAGGAGGAGGGTGGCGCTCAGTCATTCTCTCAGATGAGGACTTCCGCTAATGTAAACGCAGAAGAGAAGCAGCGGCGAGGTGGATGAGATGAGCAAGGCAGGAAGAAAGCGAAAAGTGTGCTTAAAATCCCGGCGCGGTCCCTCCCGTGGGAGCGCGTTGTAATGAGATTCAGCAGTAATGAGGGACAGAACATGGCGCCAGATGTGATTCTAATTCTAATCAAGGAGGGGAGGGTGGCGCTGATGGGGGGGTGGGGTGGGGGTAGAGAGTATATTGTTAAATACAATTAACCCTTTTCTCATATTTGGAGAGGAAAAAGGGCTGAAGGCAGCTCAGCGGCATGTTCTCGGCCCCGGCTCCTTGTTTTGGAGACATGGAGGTCGGCGGCCGGTGATCAAAGGTGGAGCTGAGAGACGGGGGGGCGGCACAGCCTCTCCCGACCCTTACATCAGCAGCCCGGCAGAGGTGGGGTGGGGTCCGCCCTCCCTCTGGTGTCACTGGAGATGATAGCCTGCCCCGGGGCGAGGGGAGAGGAGAGAGCTCGGCTTCCAAACACAGGACTTCATGAAAGGGGAACTCCACATTTTATTCCTTTTAAACCCCACATTTCTTCACCCACTGGTGGCATTTACTGGCCCCAGACTCAGAGTGAAGATTCCTTCCTTTTGGGGAAGAAAGGGACGTCTCTGGCTTTCTAGAAAGTGAATCATTTATCACATTATCCTGTCTGGAATAGTGGAAAGATTAGTTTTAATTAGTACAGCTGCAGGGGCAGGCAGGGGCAAGGGGGTGAAAACAATACCAGTAAAATATACTATTAAGTAGATTTACTTCTTGATTTAAGATAATGATAATTAACTTAAACAACTCTTGACACTTTTGAAGAGTACTTCTTCTAACCGTTAGTTGAGCCTGGTCTTACAGTAAATTCAAGCCTCCATTGCAAAGATATCATCTCATGTGTACCATGTGGACTTAAACATGCCTAATGTTTCTTTTACAATACTTGCAAGAAAAACTTACATAATCATGAATGTTAAAATCTTGACCCAAGCGTCACTTATTAGCGTATTCCAGAGCTTTTGATAACATCTCATTCCTCAGAAAGAAGGAGTCAAGTTATGTATCCTCAGTTATAGCTAAAAGAAAAGCTAATGAAGTGGGGTAAAATATGTATTTAATGTGTAACTATAACACCTAGTTTTCCTCGCACTCAGACACTGATTTCCTGGCTTTAGTCTATCTGGGCACAAACACAAAATGACTTTTTCTTTTTTGTAAAGTTCAAAACCACAAAACCATTCCTCAACATCACTTTCGGTTCATTCTGTACGGATCTGTTTTGTCCGATGTTGCTAATCTGACATGTGACGTTTCCCAACCTTAACCATAACCTTTGCAAAAAAAGTAGATGAACAAATAACCCATTATTTATTTAGTTTAATTTGATGAAGACACAATGTTGTTACGTACAAATCAAGCTTTCTATAGAAGTTACAGATAATGTCGGTATCCAAAGGTGTACTTGGTTTAATTGTGGTGAAATGTGTTATCCATTGGATGTTTAACATAACCCTTTCTTTCAGATTCTTAAACAAAGCAATAGAAGTTCAAAAGAAAGCATGAATCCTCCTGATTGTGCCAAAGCAGCAGAACTGTAAGCTAACCTCTCTTTGGTGAAAACGAGCTGAGTTCAGCACTTCATTAAAACGGCTTAATAACCATTTCTGGACCTCTCCAAATAGCACAACTTAACGGGGAAGCTAAAGAAACTAAGCGCCTTGTAATGAGCTGTGTGTATAGGAGCGGTGTTTGGTGCCTTCATGGCTGCCGGGTTTCTTTTTCCCAGCCTGGGGATTTGGTGCTTCGTTTGTCAAGTGGAAGTGGCTCTTCAGGTTGTAATGTTGCTGTCACTGATAGGTGGAGACCAGCACTGTTACAGAGGTTAGCCGTGTTTGGTTGATCCTCCTCCTGCTTTAATATAATAATCCCTCAAAGTGCAGCTCCACTCGTAATTACCTGCTTCCCCTCCCTTTCTCTCCCACTGTCTTTGCTCTCAACACTTCAAACGGGGGATTTTTCTCTTTGCATACAATATTTATATCCTTTATGTCAGTGGCTGGCTGCCATAAAACATTCATGGCACCTTTTCACACCTTAATTTCATGTGATATTCCTTTTGTTTTGTTTAGATTTGATTTTGAACATGATACGTCCCACCGTATTCTCTCAAGAGTATCAATTCATTGTTGCTTCAGAATATTCCGGTTTACATTGTAAGACGTGGCACCTGCTTGACATGTGACTGCATCACCTGGTGGGATCGCAATGTTTTTATAAACCTGCTGCTTTCAGAAGTCGCCTGTTGATTCTTTGTTCATTTTGGCAGTTTGTGATGATAAACGCCATGAGATAACACCAATTTGTCAAACGCCAGAGAAGAAACGGTCTACACAGAGGTAGCTTTCTTTTGATATCTCCAGTTGTTTCCTTGTGTTGACGTGCCTTTAAAGAGTAGTGCAGGGATGAAGCATTTGTGTAGGCTATCCTGAAAGTTGGCATCGTAAGTAATTGGATATTTGATTATAGCAGAAAAATAAGATCTGCGGCCAACGCATGTATGATACTTGCACGTTTTGTTTAGTACGATATTTTTTACATATTAACACCAGATGTATAATCTTAGAAGCCTAAATGTAATCTCTAGAAGTAAAAAGCTAACGTTATAATATAAACAAACAACATGACTTCATGTTAACATCGCTAAGCTAAAGGCAGCTAATGGTCGGCGTTTATTCAGTCTCTTGTTTTACAAACGTCATTTTTTGAGAAACTTTTAAAACATTCACATGTGGGATATTTTGGACGTATTTTCTATGTAGAAACATTTTTTAGAACCGATAACTTCATAAAGGAAAGCATCGACTTTGAAACGAGCTAACGAGAAGTGTGAATGCTAACTAAATGCTAACTTTAGGACTAATTCCTGCACCACTCTCTTGCACTTCAGCAGCCGCTCCACCCCCCCCTGTGTTTCTAAAGACTAATTCCTGCACCACTCTCTTGCAGAACAGCATCTCTCCCCCCCCCTAACTTGTTGGTGCTAATGAAGTCAGTATGCAGGGTTGTCTTCTGCTCTCTGTGATCTAATGGGGTGAACATGGTTGTCTAACTGGTTGACTCCCCCGACTCTGCCGTCCCCAGGGAGCCGAAAGAGCGAGGGAGGGAGGGCACTGACCCGAGACCAGCAGAGGGCTTGTGCGGGGGGGATAGAGAAGGGGGAGGTTGCATGTCCATCATTAGAGTCACTATTTGTTCCCGGCTTTGAGGGCACTGGAGTGGAACTAATACTGAACAGCAGAATGGACATGGAGAGGGAGGGCCACTTTTTACTGCTACATTAATTAAACTCATTCTCAACATGTTCCCCGTCTCCTCTCCTCCTGCTGGAGTTAAGTGGATCCAGGGCTGCTTTAACCTTTTCTGACGTTAAGCACTTCATCCCTCACTGATGAGAAGTGAGTACATTTACTCGAATACTGTGACTTAGTACAATTTTACGGTACGTATATTACTAGGGCTGGAACTAATGGTGATTTTCGTGGTTTAGCTATTATTTCTGAAGTCTTACTGTTCCGACATCAGTTTCTAAATCTATATCTGTTTTTTTAACCAA
Organism: Notothenia coriiceps; assembly: GCF_000735185.1. Lineage (NCBI taxonomy): Eukaryota > Metazoa > Chordata > Actinopteri > Perciformes > Nototheniidae > Notothenia > Notothenia coriiceps. The sequence goes on along the minus strand of NW_011345600.1, from coordinate 55,495 downwards.
CCAACCAACAGTCTCAAGTTCAATGATTTTGGATTAAACATGAACTAAAACTAATTCTCATAACAGAAAAGCTGGAACAAAAGAATGTGTGGTGCTTGCAGGACTTCATCAATAGTTAATGGATGTCAAAAATGTGTTATTGTTTCAGCGATAAACTACAATTATTTACTAGTTACTTTCGCAGATTTAGATGAAACATGAAATAAGCTCATGCAATACTATTTGATTATTTTTTTAGGGTTTTAGAAACAACTAGAACTAAAATCACACCAGTTTGTCTCAGTATAATTACATGATACTAATCAAAGTCAGGCTGATAACCCTCTTCTATCTTCAGTTTGAAAGATTTTCGGGTTTTAAGTGATGTGGCTCAATGTTATGAAAATAAAAATGAAGATAGTGTATGCACACCCAAATGATTTATCGTGTGTAAGGTGATGCACCCTAAACAATTATTGAGTGAAGCTCCAACCATGGCTGGATTAGCAACCAGGCAGAGCGGGCAGACCCTCGGGGGGCCCTTAGGTTCCTGTTTCACCTCGTGGCAATTATTTGTGGTGATTTCATTATTTTCAGATTTGTTAGTTAAAAGTCCTGAAAACACATTTTCCCTATCAACAGCTAACTAATGGTTGAGCTCAGGTTATGTCCTAAACTTCCACATACCAATCACTGTTAGACAACATTTGAATCAAAATTTGTTTTCTTATTTTTCAGCCCACTACAAAGCATATGCGATCAAACCGCAGACACACTGTCCCCGTAGAGCTAGAGTTTCTGAGCATTAACTTTGAAAAGACAATAACAAAATGCCTTTTTCAGAAATGTGATTGTTGCTTATTTAGTCATGAATATTTAATGGTATAGAGAAAGACTTAGACTGTGTTTTGCATCTAGCAACAAAGCACAATAAATATGAAATGTAAGGGGCCTCAAGGAAGTGAAACCTCGTTGATCGGCTGCAATTGAGTTAACAGAAACGAACTATTAATAACTAAGGAGTACATTAACAATGCACAGATGGAGGGGACTGGCTTGATTTAAATATTAATGACTATCGGGTATACTAATCATGTTTTAACAGTTTGCTTAAATGACGCTTCCATATGGAAAAACTGCTCGTATGATTCAGTCTCTTGGATGAAAGACACCTCCTTACTATGCAGATGTATGCATAATTTGTTAAAAAACATATTTGTTCCACGTCAAAACAACCAAGGATCTATCACGACATGACAGTCACTCAAAAATAACTTTTAACAAGCAAAAAAAAGGTGTCTGAACGAGCCATATTGGATCTCCAATGATTTTCATTGTATCTGAATTGGGCCTGACGTGTGCCCATAATTGAAAGCTGTTACGAAACTTTTGATTAGCTAATGTTTCCAAATCATGGGCTTTTTCTGGAGTAAAGATTTAAGTACGTCTCAGCCTAATGAGCTCCCTGTGATGTAGCTGTGAGTGTGATTGATGGACAGTTATTTCTGTATCGCCTCAGAACACTATTTTGTCTCTTTCCTTCAAGACGACGGGGACAAGTGAACAGAAAGCACTCGTGGCGGTGCCTGAGCGTGTTTTCGGCAGATCTTAAGTGAAACGTACTGCTTCAGCAGGCCTGCACGACATCAGGCGGTGTGTTCGTAAACGCGGCGGATGATGGATGTCTGTCTCCATCAGCGCCTGGCACCGTGAAGTGACAGCTCTCTGTTACGGTGACAAGTTAAGGTTCCAGCGGAGACAGATTGCCTTCAGGTGGCTCCATTTTCAAAATCTTACCAAGAATGAGAAGCGCTTAACTTTCCTTTTGAAGGCTGAAGGGCTCTCTGTGCCTTTTATATTCCACATTTCAGCAGGAACAAAAAGTAGAGAGGGGGGGAAATGGCTCATTTGAGAGTTTGCTTTAATATCTGTCTTTCAGAGATCAGAGGGTGTCATATTCTCACACCTCATATTTCATAGCATCAATCACGGGACATGTACAATTCCTTTAAAAGTGCATTATGCAATATAATAGCGGGTTTGGGTGACATTTAACTGCCAAAGGGAGGAAAGGCTGCTTACAGACCTATTGCCTTTTACAAAAGGGATTTCATCACACGTGGAGCCTTTGTGGATTTCTCCGGTTTGTCTCGCAAGCCGATGACTGAAATTAAAAATGAACTTTCTGCCGCTCCGATAGATAAATATGTTTTTTGCACATGCAAATAACGACACCTTCGAGCAAATGTTTTTGGGAGGATTCTCATAATAGTTCTGGTGACTTATTGATGAAGCGTCGCCTGAGCATTTGATCTGGATCATCTTTGTGCAAGTCTGCGTGAGAGCGAGAGAAATGATTTCAGGGCCTGGTTATGCAGAATTTCTAATGAGTATTTTTGTTTTCTTAAAAAAGAAAAGCGGAAATACCGGTAATAACTATGTGCAAAACCATTAGAATGAATATTTATGTTGCTCGTTATGAAATATTCATTAAGTTGGTACAAAAAAAGAACAACGAACGTGTGTGTGTGTGTGTGTGTGTGTGTGTGTGTGTGTGTGTGTGTGTGTGTGTGTGTGTGTGTGTGTGTGTGTGTGTGTGTGTGTGTGTGTGTGTGTGTGTGTGTGTGTGTGTGTGAAATGGGGGCGGTGGGCCCCTTATCACCTATTGCTCAGGAGTACTGACAAAACCCCCGGATTGAATATCTGACATCTCTTAACAAAAGCAGCAGCAGAAGTAGCATTTTCCCTGTTTGTTTTGTAAACAGTTTTCTCTTTCCCTCCGCCCGAGGTGATACGAGTCCCTCCGTTCATCCGATCTCCACATTTCTCCACCTTTCATTCCCTCACTTCCCCTCCGTTCCATCTACCCAAATTAAGAAATTAATGAGGGATAGGTTCTTCAGCAACTGCCCCCGCAATGTTTACCACTGATGAAATTATAATGTAGGCCCTGCTGTATTATTTATAAGCCAATTAGGGGAAGTGTTACTTGATTTGATGGGGAGCCGACACACAGAGTACATTTAACTAATGGAGACCAAGAGAGTAAAGGGAAGGAGGGGAGGGAGGACAGCTGAGGCGGACTATTCCGTACGATGCTCTAGGATTACGTGGCTAATTGCCCTGCTTTATCTGTCTGTCACGGATAGCCATGCATATTTTAGCGTTCCCAAAGACTTTGATTGTTTGCACTCGTGTTGGGGCTGTAACAAGTAGAGCAGAGGCCAGAGTGGAGTGTAGTTAAAAACTGGCAGCAGGGGAGGCAGGGAGGGGGCGACGAGGGGGAGTAAGGATGGAGGGTGGGTGTTTTCAGGGGGGCGACCGCGCACAAAACTCAGACACTGACAGGTGGAGGAAGAGTTTTGACAAGGAGCAAAGGGGTGTCGAGGTGGGAAACCGTAACAGGGGGGAGAAAATGGTAGCCGTTCATTGAGAGGCTGCAATTAGATGGCAGCACAAACAGTAATTAATTTCACTTATTGTAGCCTGTAGCCAAGAGCGCCTCGCTGACCTTCTTCTGCATATTGTTAAGAAACTATTTCGTAATTCTGGTTTCTCATTTGCATGCCTCATTTGCACAACGGCAAAGGGGAAGTTGTGACATCCAAAGAGTCAACGAGGGACAGAAAAAACCTTCCTGTGAAATGTAGCTGGAGAACTGTGGCTGAAAAACTATGTAGGGCTGCTGAACAAAGCCATTTATCGATGAGCTGACTCGAAATGAACCAAAATGTATGGCAGAATTTTTGTTTAAATTGTATTTAGTCAAATTGGAGAACATAGGAACTTTCCTGCCTCTCAAATCAGACATTTGCAGGTTTTTCTCAGTTTCATCCCAGATAAATTGTGCTGAAGGTTACTTCATCGTCTGCAAAAATGAACTGGTTTCAGTTTGTTAAATGTGAGACATAGTTTCATGTTTTATATCATTCTTAATTAAATATCTTTCATATGAGGAATATTTTTAGAAAAACTGCTCTCAACTTCCAAAGGACATTTTCCTCAGTTTTTCTGGCTTTTATAAACTAAACAAATAATTAATGGTAATAATTGTTAGTTGGGGACTTGATTTAAAAATGTATTTAGCTTATTTAGACAAAACAACTGATCCACAGAATTTATTCTATTTGAGATAAAATAACTCATCATAAACTAATGAATATCAGTTGCCCTGGGAACGTTACTAATAAAATTAACTCCTTGCCTCAAATATGTTACAATACAAAACCTATATAATTGATCATGTAACGGACGGTTTTCTGTCATCTATTGGGGCAATTGATTGCCAGCATATTTATGGTGCAAATCTTGCAGGAACATCTTTAGGCCTTTAAGTGGGGGCTCCGAGGAGTAACTCTGACTGATGAGCTTTTTGAAAGTTGATCAGACACTTATGCTAAGAAGGGGAAACTGGAGCAAAGGCATCCTTAATCATCTGATGAGGGGAAGCTTATCTGAACGGTTTCTTTTTCTCTCCTCTTTTATCCAGCCAGATCACATTGCAGATCTTTACATAACAAAAGAGCTACCTGACTGGCTCGCTTCATGTTAAACTCCCCCCGGATCCATAGACACTCTGCGTGTGTGGGTCCGGGTTCTGGTCTGAGGGTAACCACGTACAGCAACACATTGTGTAGTTGTAATTTCCCTGAAATGCTGTGCGATAAAGATTTTAGGCCCGAGCATATTGGAACATTTAAGGGTTTTCTCCCTGCGACGAGAGTGTCATTAATTCACGATTAAAAGTATTAGTACAGGCTTTGTGTGGTGATTTATTTAAAGGCTGGTACTAACGCTGGCTCAGTTTCCTCCTTTAGGAAATGGGTAATAAGATCCATTGCCAGGCTTTCTTTAGCCTGCCTCTCCACGCACACACATCCCATATTGGTGTGTCTCCTCCACACATAAGCCCTGTCACCACCGCCGTCACAGTCACCATGTTAACTTATTCATCCCTGTTAAAGCCCATGTAACTGGATAGCTGTTAATTAATATAGCTGTCGGGTAAATGGTTGCCGCCGGACCATCGCCACCATCCATCAGTAACATAATCTACAGCTTGTTTTCATGCCAGGCCTCAGGCTCAATTAAGATAATGCTATGCAAACGAGGTCTCTCGCCATTAGCCTCATCACTGAGGGGCCGTTTATTGGCATAACTGGGGCACTCCAAAGAACAATTAACGTGGCGCCTCCCTCCCCACCTATGAGATCAGCGAACATCCCATGAACACGACAGAGGAGTCACCAGTCGTGACCGCGGGGCGAAAACTCTCTGCTTCAGACTGACCCGGGAGGTCCAACAGCAGCAGCTGGAGACCGCAGACGGCCCCCCGCAGGCCTGAGACCTGCCTGACTGTAATTATCACCACGTCATGCTTTATGTTGGATATTAAGACACTGTTTATATCGCTCATTTAGCACAACATGACCTACAGCGCAGTTAATGTGGTTGTTCCTTGACGATGCAGCACAAAACGTCAGAGCTCTTTTTTGTTCTGGATTGAAACGTCAAATACAATCGATTGATGAACGCCATTGTTATTTTAGTGTCTTGTCCTTGTGAGAGAGTTTCCAAAAGCTCTTAACATTTGTTGCTAACTTTTTTAATTGAGGTATACCAGCACATCATTTAGGTAATGTAAATGCTTCAAAATACAAACACATTATACCAGAGCCACTGAAATTGGACAATGTATTCTTGCAAAAGCTGTATATCTTTTTGTTGTTGTATGGTTCTGGTTATCTCTCAGGGTTGGATGAGGCCATCTGTGTTGAAGATGTTGGGTCAGGTTTAGGCCAGGCTGGGGTTAGGGGAGACAGGTTAGTGTGTGGTTACCAGGCTGGGCCGGGGACACATTTTGTATGTTTCTACAATCAATATTTCTCTGGTATTTTAAAATAACGGTATGCTTTAAAGTTATGATGTCGCTCAAGGAGAACATTAAACATCCCCACCCTGAATCAGTAAAGAAGTATATCATGGTCCGAGCCAATAAGAAGCGAAGTAGGGGGCGGGTAATTGGACCGGTGCAACCAATAAAAATGTCGAGTCGCACTTTCGGATGCAAACTGTCTTTGGTTGCAGAAGCTCTGACACAGCCAGAGGTAATTTGATCTGGGTAATCCCAAAATCCCCCAATGTAAAGAGCACTTAAAAGTACGCTGTGGATTTATTGTAAATAGCACCCAGACATGCGGTTCAACAAGTACTTTTGTTCTACTAATTGAGTATCAATGGCAGTTACACGCCAGCAAAGTAAGTAATAAAACAAAGACTGTGAAGACACTACTAGGCAATAAACATGGATAAAAACAAGAAAAAAAAGAAAGAAATGCATTTGTGATGTTTGTTAACCATCAAAGAAAAACACAGTGCAATTAATGCAGTAAATATAACTTTTGTGAATTTACGAAACAATGTGGAACCTTTGAGCAAGTCTTTATTCACACATTCAAAATTAAGATGCTAGGCATGGTGAACTCAAATTCAAACACTGTTCACTTCTCCACCATTTTGAGCCAAGTTATAACCTTGTCATCTGATATTTTTGAAATGTAAATCAACATGTGTACTTGGACAGGCTTTAGATTTGGATAAAAAACTGGGGCAATGGGGTGTCAGTGGGCTGATGTTCGTCCTAAAGGGGGGAGACAGGAGGATGCTGTTGGCAGAGAAGTGGACATGGTGAAGGTCAGTGATGTAGGAGGGGGGGTTCGAAGTTTGAATTGAATGTGCTGCAGGAGCCAGTTCACTTTCTAAGTATGGGAGTGAGTGAGCTATCGAGAAGCAGAGTTCTGAATGTAGTGAAGTATTTTGTGGACTTTTAAGAATAAGCGACAAAAGTTGTACCGTAGTGATCGACTGTGCATGTGTGATACGTGACCTACAAGTGGACAGTATAACAAAACTATTTCACATCCGTGGTGTCCGCAGCTGTCTATATGCACAAGTCCATTGGGAGTATAACGGAGGCTTAACAGTGCCTATGGAGGAGACACTGAACTGGAGATTCTCACCACTTGAACTCTGAACACCAGAAATAACTCCGTCAAGGAAAAAACTTCGGACGGTTACACTGAAAATGAGCCAAATTGTCATTTCTAGTAAGATCATTATTTTAAAGTACAATTTCTGACTAAATGTAACATTCTGGATATAGCATTTCGAAAAGTTTCATGGTCCTTGCACTGTGAACCTGCCATCCTAATTTGTACATTTCCAGACTTCCTGTGTGCTGAGTCACATTCCCACACACTTTCCTTCACCGCGCGATCGTTGTTGATTTGCAGGTTTTCTCCCTTCAGCTGGAGAGACAAAAGCCACATCTCTGCAATACTGAAGCCCTTCCCATCTGTTGTCGGCTCACACCTCCACTTTGCTACATGACACACACACACACACACACACACACACACACACACACACACACACACACACACACACACACACACACACACACACACACACACACACACACACGCGCTTCGGCACTAGCTATAATGATTCCTCTGACACACATTGGGGCACATCATTCCACAGCACAGCACAGCTTTGCAGCTCAAGGCCCCTAAACCTCGCTCACACTTCTCTCTAGCAGGATGCTCTCCGTGTGTGTTCGCGGCCGCACGGCTGAGAAGTGAGAAGCAGCTCCTGGGGAATTTTAAGAGTCAAGCCGCCCTAAATCTTCTTGTTTCAACTTTAGAAAATCAATAGGATAAATATCCTGTTTGCCCCTCTTGTCCTCAGCCGCCCACCTCCAGCTTGCTCAGGTTACCGGAGCGGAGAATCTCGCTCTCACCTCAGGCTATGTTTAATACAATCCCTGTTTTTTTCAGCGCTGAACGGGCAAGATTTTAGGTGCAGCTTTTTTTTTAAACAGCGAGCAAGAGGGAGAATCATGTTAACATATGCCATTGGAGAACGCCACCGGCTAAGTCCTCCAATCGACCTGCTCCGTGTGTGATTAGGCTAGTGAAGCTGAGCCCGGCCCAGACACAGATCGAAGAGGGTACACTCTCAATATGGATGCGAACCGTGCCTGCCGCGGCCACATGCAGCTGCTCCTATTGATTTTTCTGTCCTCAATTATATAATAGAAGCTCTGTTCTGGATTTGAACTTAAATCACAGTTTGGCGAGCGAGCGTATCCCATAAATCAAGAAAAGCATTTGGACTCATAAGAAATAGGATTTTTATCGACTGTTTTTGGCAGCCCCTCCGGAGAGATTTGCGTGGCTACTGTGTACGTTTTCCTTTTTCTTATGTGTTCCAGGTGGTTGGACTAAAGACAAAGGGGCACTGACACAAAACTTTGAGGGCACAGTTCAGCAAGCCACAACTCATGCTCTCACAAATCTGTTTTGAAAAGCCCCCTGGATTAGTTCTACCAGTACACTGTTGACTCTTCTAATTGGAAGACACCCACTTTTTTTTAGCCATTTGATCCATTGGCAACTTTGTTGGAATACATCCTTGCAGTCTTTATCCTCCCAGGCATGTCGATAGGAACATGCAGGTTAAGTCATTGTGAGTGAAAACACCGAAAGCCACTTATTCTGTTTTATGGCAAAAATAATATTCGGCTCAACCTAACAGCCATTAAAAGTTCAGTTCAGTCTAAGAACAATCCGACCCCTTACAGAAAATAAAAAGCATTTACCAATGAGTACAAATGAATCTTTAGGTGAATCAAAAACCAACTAATAATAACCCAACTCTTTTTCTGCTGAGAGTTAGATTAACACCATGTGTTTGCTACAATAGGAAATATTGAATTAATGGGCAACGTTTATCAACAACCACAAAAAGAAACCAAAGAAAGTTCTTCTTGCACAAAGAACCCAATACAGTACGCACGACTAAAGGGCTGTCCAGAAAAACGCGTCTTTGCCAATCATTTTGTTGTTTTTACTATTTTTCTAAAGCCACATTAAATCTAAACAGAATGGGAAAAAGATACAACTATCGGGGTTAAGCGACCTTAACGCCCCTCATGGGCTGCTAGAAGGTACTAAGAAAAGAAAAGTACTAGCCACAACTTTTGCTAGTGGAAATGAAGATGCTTTAAAAATGCAACATTTTTCTTGATGAGGCTCCCCTCTGCGATAAACACTGCAGGAACCATGCAGTTTACACTGAATGAGATCTGCCTCTATTACCGAAGCCCAGAAAATCTACTAACAATAGAAAGTGAAAAGAAAAATGGTTAAAAAAAGAATCACAAATGAGCTTCTCATTATGCAGCCTCGCGTGAAAAAACAAAGCGGTAAAAGTGTTTGAATTGCAAATGTTATTTTTAAAATCCAATTCTCACCCAGAGTTTTAAATGATTGATTATTTTCAATTGGATGTGTTCAGCCAGTTTTTCGTTTTTTAAATTAAGCATGCAGAGAAAACAAGGATGCCTAAGTACAATATTCTTTGCAGCGAGCAGACTTTAAACCGCCTACTACATCTCACAAAGATGTCACAGTAAACCCAAGTATTTCATGCCCTATGGACTTGGTAAACTGACCCATCGTGTTCCGCTCATAGAGTACAAACATCGACCTAATTTCAGACGGCCCGTCCTTTCTGCAAACGAGCACCGTCATTATCACCGAGTGCCATCAGACACCTTCAGGAGGACGGTGTGGAGGCGGTGGCCGAGGATGGTTCGGTTCGGTGGGAGGGAGGGTAACCTGAGCCTCAGATGCTAATCTTGCTACGCTCGGGCATTTTGGGGGATAATTGTAGCCCTGGTTGAGCTCAGGTGATGATGCAGGTGACCCGTCAGTTAGCTCTTCTTCCCCTCACCTGTCCTTCTGCCTCTGCTTCGTCTTAATCTCTCTTTTCCTTCGTATATCTTCCCCTCCTCCCTCAATTTGAATATTCCACAGAACGCCAGACAAACCTGCAGTAAGAGGCAATGGGGAAGGGTCGTGGGCGTAACTTTAGCTGGAGTAATGAGGCCTAATCCCCTACTGACTGGGGCCTGTTTAAACAGCTCCTGGCTGAGCCACCCAGTAATGGAGTAATTAACCCCAGCGCCCTCTTCTGCCCAGCAGCTACGATCCTCCGCTACCAACGCCCCCCGTACTCCACTGCGTCTGTCTCGCTGCTCTGTCATAGTCCAGATTGTGATAGGGAGGAAGATGAGAGCCGATGGAAAAACATCAAATCAGAGCTGATGGGAAATAAGCTCAAGAGTGCAGAGTAATGCAATGCAGCCCTTCACAGCCTATTGCTGTACTCTCCTGACATTGCCTTTGTAGTGACTTGTCTTTATGAAGGCAGCAATATCATATGTGCCGTGTGAAGAAACAGTAATGGGAACAGTTCAAGGGTCATTATGAGTGCCGTGAATCACTCAGGTGCGAAACATTTTCTCTCCACTGATCTGATTTCCAGACAATCATACACGGCAGATTCTTTGTATTTGCTTTAGGTGGGCTCACGAAAACAATCAGCACAATCAAACAGCATGCACCACACACAGGCATCCCATCAAGCCAATAGGAAAAGCCTTGTGTGTTCACATCCCAGCTCTTGCCGTCTCCATCCGGCTTAACACGGAGAGACGCCGGAGTGTTTGAAGTAAGCAGCCACCACACATTATGCCAGATGAAATGCTATCATGCGTGGTCGCTGAATGGTTTGTGTCATTAAGAGAATAAGGCAAACAGGGAGCAGAGCGCGCTCAGAACCTGCCTGCTCGCAATCCCTTTCTGAGGGGAAGGCAAGATTAAGGGGATGCTCAGAGGCTCTCGTCTGTCAAGACTTCAAAGATGCCATCGACACTCCTTGTTTCTGTCGGCGCAGCGACCAAATCGCACACACTCTGTGGCTGTCAAAGCCTCTCTGACATCCCCTTTATCAGGTATACAGGCTTTAATCCAGACACAGATAAATAAATCAACACACGGGGGTCCCGCTCTTCTCAGCGCCTCCTGGTGGCAGGGTATCTGTACAGCCAAGGAATATATCAAGAAGTCATTAGTCGTCTGCTGGGCACAACAAAGAAGGGCCAATTACAGGGGGCAGAAAGGATAATTAATTCACAATTGTCAAAAGCAAGCGAGCAAAGAACTAACCAATAAGCAGTGATTTTTGTTCTCTTAGCAGTCTCGTCTGATTATTCAGAAATGAAATCTGCATGAAGGCTTACACATGCTGAATTGGGCTCATCTCCCCCTGCATGCCTGAATTGAATTTCAAAGTGTATCCATCAGTTTCTACAAACAGAGAAATGTGTTGCTTTCCGGGCTTTTTTTTTGTTTTTGCGGGAGCAGAGATCCATTTTGACACCCAGTGCAACATCTGGAGCAGACAGATGAGAGGAGAACAGAGGAGTTTGAATTAGAGTTGACACGTCGACATGCAGGCAGACACGGCGCACATCAGACAGCCCCGCGTGCCAAGATGGACACATCAGTCTGTTTGGATATCGGCGAATCGTGAGTGTGAAAAACACACAGCTGAGTGGGACCGCGGGAAGCAATCTGAGATATCGACAATGAAATAAATACAGAAGAACAAACCAAAGAAACAGCAGCGTGTACCCAATGTGAGTGCTTTAACTCGCAGAGAACTTCCCAGGAAAGGAGAACAAAAACACAGAAGCTGGAAAGACAGTGTTGTACCTGTCTAGGTGTATTTCCGTTGGTTCTTTTCATTTTATTTAACAGCAAAAGTGAAGCAGACAGAGATCACCACAACAGAAATATGATGTCTGAACTGAGAAGAGAGATCTGTTGTTCCATTGTTCTGTTTGTTTGTTTTGAAGACCAGTCTGGCAGCGTAAGGCACATCCCTTTCAGAATACAAAAGATGCCTTAGAGGCAACATAAGTGAAGTTTTATGCTGATGACTGACTGTTTGACAAACATCGGGGGTGAAACTGCAACTCCGTTCAGTGAGGAAGGAGGAAGAAGGCACTGGTGAAAGAAATAACAGGGGTACCTGGGTAATGTGTAAAAGAAAAAGAGAAAAAAAAAGAGGGG
>NW_011345600.1:30961-43516 GCF_000735185.1 Notothenia coriiceps | reverse complement strand
GGGGGGGGGGGGGGGTAAAAAACCGAAGGAGAGGACAAAAAAAACCTAATTTATATCCTATAAGAGGAATGTGAGGCACCCAGGGGGGCCTGTAAGTTGTGAAAAATTAAAGGAGACGGATTCAAACTGTCCAATTTCCACATCAAACAAACCCCGGGCTCCATGCTCCTGGAGAGGCTGCCTCATATCCAACACATAGCCTCAGAAAAAGGTGCCTCCCCCCCCTCNTCTACTCACTCCCCCCCTGCCTCTTCATCCTCTCCACGAGTCCACCACTGCTGCAGCCGCTACGTTATTTTTATTTTCTTTATTTTCTTTACTGGTACTCTCCATTTCCTCAATAACCCCGCTCTGTAATTCCCTTAAGCACTGTACTGGTTACACTAGCCACTGTCTCTCCCCTGCCTAATTATACCCTTGTGAGTCTATTAATCAACTTGTGAATTATTTAAGAAGGAGAGCTCTTCTGCCTGTAACTGGCTTTGACAGTGTGAAGGATAAGAGAAAGGCAGCGGGTAGGCGGAGGGGGGGAGGCTAAAGCGAGGGGGGGACGAACGTTAGGAAGGAGAGAAGGAAGGCGGTAGGTGGGTGGATGGCTGGATGGAGAGAAAGGAAATGAAAAGGAGAGAAAAGGGAGATGGAACAGGGTCTTCTTGCATATGTCCCCTGAGGACTGGGCTGCCTGAGCAGAGCGGCACCCAGACGAGACAAAACCCCCATCAACATTCACTGTTTGTTTTTCTTTTTTTCTGTTGTTTTTCTCCCCCCCCCCTTTTCCCACCCTCTATTTTCATGCATAAGTTTTCATGATAAACAAGGAAATTCATGAATATATGGAGTGATACAGTGGGAAATAGAGGTTGTGAGGGGGGGTGAGGTGATGGGAGAGGAGTGAACAGTCAAAGCCAAAGAGTGAGGCGAGCCTGGGATGTAGACAGCAGCACACACACATATGTACACACACATACACAAGCAGATGCAGTCACATATATTTACACACACACACACGACTTCGCATTGCAGGTGAACCGAGGTCCTTCCGCTGTTTGACAGGAGGCAGCGTCTCCGTGGAGCAGCAGGTACGCGTGGTGATGATGGTTGTGGTTGTTAGCGTTAGGAGTGTGTCCTCCGCCCCCCCCCCCCCGGTCCCTCCTGCTGCAGCCGCTCCTCATCATCCAGAGGAGAGCCCGACCCTTCTAATGACTCCCATCGACACCGGCGCCCGCCATAAGCAGCCGGGGCAGGAAGAAACAAGCGTGAAAGTGAGATCATTATTATTTTCATAATGTTTTGTGCTCTCAGTCGGACCCCCGACGCACACTCCGCGCTGCCCGCAGAATCGTAATGAACTCGATACTGAGGAGGGTTTTGTGGGCCGCGAAGAAGAGGAGAAGTTTATTTCAAAGATGGCGTGCCGGTTTGAAGAGTCAGTCCACCCACATTACAAAAACAATATATTTTCTCACTTCCTCTAGTGGTATCTAACAATTCAGATCGTTTTGTTTGCCCAAGGGTGACATCCACCTCTAACATTTCTGCCTGCACCCAAATACAATCGAGGTCAGATGAATTTTATTTTGAAAAAATGACCTTTCAAAATGTAAAAGCAACATCTATTTCTAGAATCAATGGTACTCAACAGAATACAACCATTTAAAATATTTTATTTATATTTATTTCCTATAAAGTTTTCCCTGCACTTGTTGGATAACCCAAACTGAACAGTTTCTAGAGATAGTAAGGCTAGTACTTCACCTCCCTTCTTAGAGTATTAAGTATTAAAAAATGCCAAAAGTATCAAAAGTAGCTTCCAAGTGTCAGGTGAAATTTCAGAGCTAGTTTACCAACATTTTGAATATGTTGGCCCGTAAGATTTCTGCCTTGAACCCAATATATTTGAGGTTAATGGAATATAGAATGTGGGGCTCAAAGCATTGAAATATGTGTAAGAATCCAACGGCAACATCGTGAAGACTTGACTGTGTTTGGTCAATTATTTCACTCTGCAGTTATTTCTTTATACCAGAACAATACAATGAATAACAGACCGTTACAATGGAGACTGTTTTGATTTCTGAACACAGCGAGTGGACAATCTTAGAGGAAGCAATAATATAATACTCAATATTTTTGTTGGAATAAATTCAAACTCGATACGTTGTCTTACTCCAGACAATATATAATGTATTACAATCCTTGCAGTGATTCTATTCACTATATTAACTTTCATTGTATTGGGTTCGATGTAGAGATTTCAGAATCACATCTTCTAAAAATTCTGCGAATAATCCCAAACTATCTCCATGGATAGAGAGTACAATAGGAAAATATATTTTTTGCAATTTACAAACCAACTCTTTAACACTCTGTCCTCCGGGCTGCATGCTTGTGTGTTTCCAGAAAGAGTGTGTGCACAGTTGGTGTATGTGTGAATGTGTGTGTGTTTGAGTAGCACATCTCATTAGGCCGAGCGTAGCTGTTGTCTGCGAGGGTACATAAGTCCACGCTGCTGCGTCTCTGTGGGATGTTTATTAAATTAATAAAAAGTTGCTCAAGGCGAGCTGTAGCGGGGAATGCCCTGGGCTCGGCCGTGATTGGCACTCTCCGCCGCCCTGCGTTCTCTCCAGGGTCCGCCTGCGTTTGCTTTAACTAACTGGCCGTGACTGAGGAGAGCGGGCTGACATGAAGCCCCTCTCCTCTCTTTACTCCCACCCCTTCCATCTCACCCCTCCTCTGTCTAACTGGGCCCTAGTTGCTTTGAATGGGGGTACAGGAAAGCATTTCTTGTTATCTTGTTATACTCATTTCAAAAGTATCAATTAGCCAAGCTGCAGATTCGACTAGGTGGGCCCTGGGCAGACATCTGAAGAAGCAGAACATACTAAATGTTTTATTGCAAAATGGTAAAGTTTACCCAAGTTCTAAATACTTGCTAAATGCTATTGCTGAATCACCTTCGTTTCTATACATGCATCTAAGGCCTAGTTAAAGGAGTTTCTCATTAGGTTCGCTATAAAAAAAAACAAAAAACATTTAAACCACTTTTTTTTTTATTGGTGTGGCCTCCTAAGTGGATATTTTTCAGACAAAAAATAATAGCTAAGCTCATGAGATTTAGATTTTAAAGCATTGATGGTATTTTTGTCTGTTGTCCTTTTGTTTCCGTTTACCCAAATGTATAACTAGTAACTTGGAGTGCTATGAAAAAATGAAGAGGGAACCAGACAGAGCAGAGGTCATGGAGAGGAAACAGTATTTATATCCAAAGAGAATATTTAGACAGGCAGGCGGAGGAGACTCCTGAGGGGCGGATGAGTCTTGTTTGTTGGAGGAAAAATTAGCGATTATACAACCATTTCTAACTTCACACAAACACTTTATTTAGACTACCGGCATTATGTTCCAATTAAACACAAAAGAAAAGTCTGGCATTTCAAACTCTTCAGAGAATCTGCATATCGCCTTTCAGGAAAAAAAACAAAGGGAAAAATTAAAATATATTATCATCTTTTAAAAATCCTTTTAAAAATAAACAAGACAAACACAAACAAAACACAACAAAAAAGCCCCACTCTGTCTCTTTCACTTTATATCTCTGTGTCTATCTGGCTCTCTCTAGCTGAGCTGGGCGACTCTCTGAGGAGGAGTGAGCTGAGAGAACTCATTTGCATATAAACTGTGAGAGGCATGGATTGTCATCGGCGGCACATTAGACGCAAGGAGCGCGAAGGGAGAGGATTTTCATGTGCAAATTTCAGCCTCGCCAAGTCTCATGCATTATTATTTCATCAGCTCCTGAGAAGGAAACCCCTCCGATCCACAAACCCTGGCATCATCCCCACGGACACTTCAAGATTCAGACCAAATCCCCCCGTCGCGCCGCTTCCCCAGAAGGCCCCACTACTGAGTAGCTGTTTACACCGAGTCAATCCGCCTCGGAGACGGCCGTGAGATCAGATGAGAGGGAGCCGCAGGAACTGATACACCAGTTGTGACCAGCTATATTGGTGTTCTCTTGCATTAATTGCTTGTAAACTGCGAGGCTGGAGGCTCGCTGGCTTTCAAGTTTAAAAAGGAGATTACAGCCAATTAGCAGGGCCTCTGAAAACCCTTTACTGCCTGGGGAATAGCGGCTGATCCCTAATGTGGGACAGCTGTGAGCAACAAAAGAACAGTCGCAGTCCTGCTTTTGAAAACACACTTGCAAGCAGGGCACTTTCAAAAACACACACACATATGAACTCACGTATATAATCTCACATGCAAACAACAAACAAAAAAACCCTGATTGATAGCGATAGCTGTAAAGAAGTACTATTATGAGCATTAAAAATGAATGAGGACATAAATGCTACCATGCAAACAGACACAAAAGTGCGTAGAGACGTTCCCAAAGTGACAAAGCGGGAGCAGACGGGGAGGTAAATATGTTTTAAAAGGTGAGGGGGAAAACGTTTGTGGGTTGGGGAACGTATTTCATCCTTTTAAATCAATTTGTCAGCTTCTTCTTAGAGACACGTTACCAAAAGCGCCAAGTGTTTCCCTGTAAACTGCCATCTTTAATTTCTTTGTCTGACATGCCGCACTGTACTACGACACACCAGAGACGGAGCATGAGGTGAGCAAAAAGGTTCAAAGCCCAGATGGGAGCAGAGCCTGTGTACCCCTGAGCACGGTGGATTACCTCATTCACTCTCATGTCAAACAGAAGGCAGGTAGAGGAGGAACACAAGTCAAAAGATCTCCACAGGCTCCGTAATCTACCGCGATTTATGCCGAGCCCCCGACTCCCACTTACGAGTCTCGCTCAATGATTTCCTTCTTCCACTTTATCTTTTGTCGCATTGTTCCATTCCGCTTTCTGTCTGTTTTCCCGCCTGTGTACCTTTCTGTCACGTTCGCTGTGCACCTGCAGCTACACCCCGCCATCTCCATCCTCCTCCTTCGTACACATTAGCAAAAACAGCTATTCCGACTTGAGGTAGACATTAAATTGTTTTCTTCAGCAGTTAAACATGTCCTATGTTGCAAAAGTACCGAGGATTGTTCTCTAAAAGCTCTAACAGTCCTCATGCTGTGGAATTGTTTTACTGTAATCTGTAAGTGTTTAAAGCTTTCCTTCATCTATCCCCCATAGGGAAACTATACAAAGCCAATGTGAAGCTGCCAGGAACATCCCTAAACAATGGTTAAGAGTAGGCTAGTTTGGAAAAGTGATTTTTCAAAATGAGAATTGTAAATGCCTAAAGGAAGAAATATCATATTTTGTTCTCACACTACACAAATTGTATTAAAATTGAACACACCTTTGCTTAATTCCAAATACTTACACAACCTTAGTATCACCAGTTTATGTTGGCTAATGTTAGCAAACTTAAGATGCGTATTTCTGCTCTGTTACTGACATTATTGAGACAGCTCCCTTTCTTAATGTTCTACTAGTGGTACTAATAAACCATGGTATAATTCGTCACAGACTGAACATTTTACAATTTTAACACACATGTAAAGTAAAGTACTTAGCCATGGCCTAACAAAACCACCGCACAACCAACCCAGTCTCACGGCATTTTGTGTGTTATAGTCACGAAATTAATTTAATCTATTGATTCGTGTTCACCAACACGACTTTTGCATTTTTTTCGTGTCACACAGAACAATTTTAAAAGCAATGTATTTCTATTGGTAGTATATTTCGTGCCTGCACCACGTCTTTTTGTCTGGTCGGGTCTTGGAAGACCAGAAGCTGTGTGGTTCATAAAAACATTTTCTTACTCAATATCTTACCCTAACCCTCTTAATTTAAATTGTATAATGTCGGAGTTTTTTTGCCCTCCACGAGGAAAGGCTCAGAGCCTCAGAAGAAATCTGTATTTTTTCAATGTATTTTTCCTTCTAATTTGTTATTATTTGGTGCAGGCAGGAAACATACTACCAATAGAAGTACATTGCTTCAAAAATCGTTCTGTGTCAGAATACTGAAATCTTAATTTTTTTAAATCTCTTTTTCCTTCTAATTTGTTATTATTTACATTGCTTTTAAAATCGTTCTGTGTGACACAAAAAACATGCGAAAATCGTGTTGGTGAACACGAATCAATAGATTAATTTTGTGACTATAACACGAAATGCAGTGAGACTGTGTTGGCACAACATAGCTCTCTATGAAAGAGTTTGGGAATACACCGTCCTAAACACAAAAATACAGAATTGGCTGATAAATGTCGAATTTTTGAAAAGCAGGAGGTGTACAGTACCAGCACAAATACATCTCAAACACCGAATCATCCTCGTCTGAATCTGTATCTTTAAGAAGTGGCTATCCCACATGCTGATCTATAGTCATCTCAGCCATGATATACATGACATGTATATTTTGTGGACAATAGCTGCGAAATTCACAAAAACTACTCTGGCGACTGATGCTTAAAAGACGGTGGTGCTCATATTTATTGTTTTGTACTGAACAAAACACCAGGAGACGGAAATGACGAGCTTACAGAATATTCAACTACTGTACACAATGTAGTTAAGTGACAATGACTGAAATTGACTTATAGTTTTCACCATGAATGTTTTCTGGTGTTCTACAGATATCTTGAAAAATCAACATTGTTACCTCAAAGAAGGCTTGATGTTTTGTTAGACTTCCTCTTAGTGAGAAGATCAGGATGCATGCTATGTTATTTGGATATACGAGACCTCCATTCCCATTTCATACTTACGGTCAACTTTTCTTTTAATTGACCACACATGCTTTGTCTTCCTAAAATAGTAAACCTGGTCAAAGATCAGGAAAAACGCCTCCATTTACTGTTTGTAACTTAGTAGTCAAATAATATGTCACTTTGGATTTGTTCAATCTTTCCATGAAAAATTACGTGAACATACCCATAAGGGAAACACATGGAAAAGTGTCAATAACCAATAAAAATGCTGATATCCATGCCTATTTAGTATGAACACTAGCCCTTACTTTGCAGATCCAGTTGATAAAATGTTTCCTTATGATGTTAATAATGTTATCTGTGCATTATTGTTTCTCTGTCTTTATACTGTACAGTTAACCTGATTTTTATAAGACAGAGTTGAACATAGGTTGCTAAAAATGTTGTGGTTCTACAGATTTTGAGACACACCAAATTGCATTTCCAAAGAATTAACTATTCCAACTGCACTCATTCAATTAATCATTATGTTGTGCTTTTAATCATTTTGTACGAGTCGTTGTCCCCTTCTCTCGCTGTGCTCAGGGGAGTGTTTGTTTAAAGCGTGACCCTCTCAGGAAAGTCAACAGCTGTTTCCAGTCTGGTTTAGTGGCGACACCCCCATCCTTCAACATGATGGGTTTCGCCTTTTAATGCATCGCAGTTAACCACATCTTAATTAGAACTAATGACTCGCTCGTTAAAGAGCTCCGCAGCTAATTGGCATACTGAACTGCAAACAGGGAAACACCACAAGGAGGTCAGGATTTTTTAAACTAGTATGAAAGTGGTGCGTGGCTGACCAGAGAAAGAAGCTAACCTTCTTATCAAACTGCATTTTTAATTAGAGATAATCCATATTCAAGGCAATGGATTTACCACAGTTTATATATCCATCAAGGATCATGAATACTTAATGCTTTAAAAAACATCTCAAACCCCAACACACCCCAATTTTATTCCCCAAGTTTATGGCAATCCGGCAAATCAGATATTATTAATTATAAATTGAACCATTACGCGCTTCAGAAGCTCACGTTCACAAATTGCATCCACAAGCCGGGGTTGAACATGGATTTGCTCTCCTGGTATTTCTGAAGCTCGTATGCAAAGTCGCCCGGTCTGATTCACATGCAGGGTCCGTTCTGCACCCTGTAGTTTCATTTAGATCAAATAGACAGAGAATCACAGGATATCCAGAATATCTGATCATTTCCCCCCCGCCTCACCTTGCCTCTGAGAATCTCGGAGGCTCCAGAGACGATCTCATTAAATCATAAGATGTAAGAAGCAGAGAGGAGAATATACAATACACCCTGCTATTGTTTTTGCTATAAGACACAGTGAATCCTGGTGAAGGGCTGATACAATCCTTCATGTTGGTCCGTTTCAATGCAAGTGGAAGCTTTGACAGTCGCACCGCATTAGTGCAGTAACTCTAAAAGGCCTTTCCTGGGATTTGTTCCCTAAAAATACCCTCACACCACTGGAATCTGGAGCCTCTCAGGATTCCAAAAACCTCGCAGCCTGAGGACAAGGCGAGCAAAGGCGGCAAAATAAATAAAGATAAAACAACATGCCCCAAAATCCTATTACAAACAGTAGAAAACAATAGTTATTTCAGCACGGAGTGGGACGGAGAGCGATGGCATCTTGGGGCACAGGGCGGGGTGGGAGCCCTAGGTGGAAGGAAGGGTGCTCTAATGGGCTGTGGGAGGCTGGCTGGCCCTGCTGGAGCCCCACAAGAGGCCCTAGCCTGTGGTCTTGCCTTGGGCAGGCCTGCCACAGCAGCAGTTAGGTGGGCTGACAGACTGAGGGAGAGGAGGACCTCCCCATGTGGCCTGCCATCAACCCCCCCCACGTCCCATGTCCCCTCCCTCTGCACAGATGTTCTGGGTTTGGGGAGCAACAAGCTGTGCAAGAAACAAACAAAGACGAAGATTTAACATCTTCGAATTGCAGTCATATCGGATCGCTCTAATTGAGTCAATCTGCGCTGTTTTGTTTTTTATTCAGACGAAAGCATGTGTCGACAAGCTCGATTAAAAGTTAAACGCTCGCTCATGCAACATGGAGAAGACTGAAGTATGAGGTTTATGAATTAATGTTCATTTACAGGGTTGAATAAAACATTGACACAAGCCCCGTGCGTCCTAACGTATTAGTATAAAGTTTGTTTTTGTGCCGGGTGTGTAAAAGAGAAGACTTCAATGTGAATCAACACACTCAAAGCTTTTTTTTCAGCTGTGTTATGGATGTTGCTCTACACTTACACAGGCGACCTTTAGCCCCAGAGCTCCCTGAAGCCCCGTCCATATAGCCCGCTGTAGGAGGTGAAGATCAGGGCAGCCCGGCCTGGAGACTCCCCTCCTGACCGGCCAGGCGTGTGAAGCCTCTGGCATGACTCTCAGCATGGGAAAAGTGCAGCTATATCACCGCTGCTCGAACATTCATCACAGAGCCTTCTCCTGCAGAGAGCTCCAAAGGGAGACAATAGCGCCTCCATCAACTCCCATCAGAAGCTGCCGATTTGGGAAGAAGGTGGCAGAGAGGCAACGTCAAAGTTTTTTTCCGGGGCCCGGGGTCGGCGCACACATCACACCAAAGAAGAAGAAGGAGAGGAGGGACAGACGAGGAGGAGCCTCTCCCCAGTCAGATGGGAGGTCATTTTCGGGCCATGTTTACGGCTGCACAGAGGCGGCGGTTCTAACATTTGGAACATAGTGCTGCAGCCATCTCTGAAGGCAGGATAGTTTATGTCCCTGTGTTTGTGTGGTGTGTGTGTGTGTGTGTGTGTGTGTGTGTGTGTGTGTGTGTGGTGGTTTTAAAAGTCTACCGAGACGACACTTTAGCAAGTATTTGCATAATTTCTTGCATAGAGAGGTGAAGGTCAGTGTTTCCCCAGCGAATATCTACAACTTTGCACAAACAGCTGAATGAATACTTGATACTATAAGGCAGCAGGAGAATACACTGTGAACGTACCAGATTTAACAAGTCATCAGGTTTGTTATGAGAACTGTCTTTCTTTTGATAGGCGTTTTAGTTCCTGCTTTCCAAAAATATGAAATTGAGGAATTTATTCAACATAAAGTATTGCTTGTCTCATTTAATGAATACATTTGATTGAGTATTGATGTTATAATGATCAGGAGGTTATGACTTGAATCTCAGGTGTTCATTAGATCAGACACATACATATGAAATATAAAATTCACCACATAACCCGTAATATAATACTTTTCAAGGTTGGTTTAACATAATATTGTGATACAGACAATTAGGTGAATATGTCTGTGTTTTTTTGTGTCTTTTGTAAATAACACTGTTAAACCGAAGATAAATTGAACAATATTTGCACTGCATGAGAAGCCGAATATTAAGACATACACACACACACATACATTTTGTAAAGGTTTGTGTATTTAGATTTTTGGGGTAATTGTAGATTAGAAATAGCACTTAAAGATGCTATCAACGATCAATTTATTACGCATTTGAAATGTGAAGAAGTGTAAAAAGGTCAACGGAACAGTTACCGTTTAAGTCGGAGGCTAATATACAACATTATTTAAAGACTATGTTATTCTATAAACCTAAAAAGGCTATAAAACATATTTTGGATAGGAGATAAAAGATCGTTCTTTGTCGGTGTGTGATCACGATCAATTCATCCGTACAGTATAACATTTAAAGTTATGTTTAAACATGTAGTTTAGACTAATAATATGGCACAGTGTCTGCCCACCATCAGTTGAGTAAATCGCTCTGTTTTGCTCTATATGGACGTAAAAAAACAAACAGTTGGAATCCTTTTAACAATCATGAACGGTAAATGTGCAGTTATTTCTCTCGGTGGCGGCGGAGATGTTTACAGACCTGCTGTGCCTCTCCTGTATCTACAGAGCAGTTAACCCATATTTCATAAACATACAGTGGTACTGAAAATAGAAAAACAAAGTCAAACTATGCCATATCACTGGTGTCAAGTGAAGTGTGATTGCACATTTGAATTGGAAATCTGGCAAAGTGACGATAACAACCTCGTGCACTCTCTGGGAAGGCGCGAAGAGGGTTAAGTGAACAAAGCCTTGAAAAAGAGTCCAATTCTCCAGCTCCTGCCCCGATCCTCGCGCTTACCCCCGCAAAGTACACAAGAAAATAGTATCATGCATATCATTCATTAGCAGCAAATAAAAGAAATTCTCTCTAATAGTGCCCCCAAATCCCAGAGCTCCCAGCATCCACGGAGCGGGGAACTAAAGAAATGGGGGAGAGAGAGATGCAAAAGAAAGCCGTCTCCCTCAAGTGCTTGTTAGGCCCAAATTATTATGGCGATGAATAATTTTAAAAATAAATAAAAAAAAGGGAAACATTTATAGATCTAAGTATTATCAGAGGAGCCGCGGGTCTGTTGCCAAGCTCTCTGGGCCCGTTTGAAATCTGTCTTTGTTTTTCACTTTGATCTCTAACTGCTAACCTATCCATCGCTTCACCTGATCCCCCGTTAGCGCCGCCTCACCCACTTCCTGCCGTTCAACCTTTCTCCGCGTGGCACGCCACTGCCCGCACTAAGTGGTAATCATCATCATCATCATCATCATCATCATCATCATCATCTTTCTCCTCGTCGTCGTCATTAACTTTCTGTTCTTTCACAACAATAATTAACATAGTGCACAGGGAGCAGGATTAGGCGCAGAGATGCAGGCGTAAATGAGGGAGTGTGGAGGAAGGCGGAGAGCAAAGAGACGAGGGAAGGAAGCCATGTTGGAGGAAGAAAGGGAGGAAGGAGACATGAGAGAAAGATGCGACCAGCTCCTCTACTCTCACTTCCTCTCATCATCGCAATTTCTCTGATTTGCTTTCTTTCCCTTCCTTTTTGTTCCGACTCTTCTCATCTGCTTTTCTCCTTGTTTGCTATTTCCTCTATCCTAGTTTCCTTTCCTCTTTTTTGTCTTCTTTACTTCCTCAGTGTCCCTTTTCATGTAATTCCTCACCTCTTCTCTCATTTCCTTTTTTTTGATCATTTGCGAATGTTTCCTTTAATTTAACTTCATTTTTCCTTATGGTTTCCTTTCCTAGCTTTCACTTCCTCTCACTTGTTCCCTTGCCTCTTCATCTCCTTTTGTCTTGTCTAATATTTCTCCTTTAAGTTCCTCTTCTCTTACACTTATTTCCTTCACTCACCTCCTTTCATATCGTCTTCTTTCATCTAGTTTACTTGTCCTTTTCTCTCTTCCTGTCCTCACTCCTCTTGTATCCTCCTTTCTTTCCTTTCATCCCTAATATCCTTTTGTCTCAACTTCTTTCCCGGTTCCTCTTCTCATGCTCTTTCTCCTGTCCTCCTTTCCTCATCACCCCGTCTCTTCACTGACTTTCATCTCCTCCTATGATGTTTCCTCTACTTTCATCTTGCTCCCTTTCTCTTATTTCCTAAGTTCACATCTCATTTAGTCTTGTCTAACCGTATTTAGCTTTTTTTTGTACTCTCTTTTTGTTGTAGCATTCATTCGCTCACATGCTTTCATTTTGCCCATTTCCCACTTAATGCTATTATTTCTCGTTGGTCCTCTCTTCTTCTTTTCAAATCTTCCCTCATCAACTTTCTTCTCAAGTGTGTTTCCTCTCTCTTAACTCTTATTTCCTTGTCTCTGATGCCATCTCACTTCTGTTTTCCACTCATTTTCTCTCCCCTCATCTTTCCTCTCCTCTCCTCGTTTCCTTCCCTCACCTCCTGACATTTCTGACCTCCAGTGCAGGGACATCCCAACTCTGTGCCCGTCTTCTGATTGATATTGTAATGAGACTTATCCCAACATCCCTTCCTCCCTGTACTCCCCCCCCC
>NW_011345600.1:21514-30933 GCF_000735185.1 Notothenia coriiceps | reverse complement strand
GGTCCTGTCTTCCTTGGTACCCTTGCTCGCCCCCTCTTCCCCCCTTTGCTCCCTGAGCCCCCGAGTGGCTCGCTTGATTCTGTTTCATCGCACATCAAACAGGCCTGACGCTCTCCACGCAGGCAGGACCCAGGGACTGAAACATCTGCACGGGGAGGCATGCAGGGGTGTGTGGGGGGGGGAGGACCCGCCGTGCCACGAGCAGATGTCACCAGGACCCGAACAGCAGGCTGGGGGGACGCCGCGGGGAAAGAGATGTGTAGTGAGGGAGCCACCCCTGCAGCCAGCCGGGGGAGTCTCTCCAAACCTCTGCTCCCCTCTCCGCTCCTCACCTTGCAGCCCGACTCCCCCCTCCTGCTCCCCCTTTTGACAGTGCAATTAGGTAATTAGTCACCTCGGTGCTAATAACCTAATCATTACTTGTCTGTGTGTGTTTTTCTCTCTATTTCAAAATCTGTGTCCTCCACAGGCGCTCCCCTGAGTCCTGACGTGGAGGTGGAGGGGCCGAGGAGGCGTACAATTACCTTTGTCTGGATACTCCCCGTGGCACACAGAGAGCCCAGGCTCTGATCCAGACCAAAGTAAAAGGCCCCTTTTTAATGGAGACAGAGAGCCTGCTCTTTGGAGGGGGGTCAAGATTGCTCTAACATCCATTAACACCGGCGCTATTTCATCACTGCCACATTCTGGCAGGCGGGAGCTGCGGAGGGACTGTGATCAGCCTCCGTTGAGCGCAGACGCTGACATTTCCCCAGTTAGTGAAAGTGGCAATCGGGAGCTTCTGCTGTCAATGACTCATCAAAGGGCTTGTTTGAGAACAGCTGTTGACGTCAGTGCACTGCCAAAAGCATTAACCCTATTTGAGAAGTGAAGTATTTTTTTTCCTGAATTGCTGATGATCCTTTCATCTGCATGGGCAACATGCTGATCTCAAAGTTCACAGAAGTGTTATCTGTCATCAAAAAGGGATCATCTCCTGACAGCGTTTTCTGGAAGAATTTGGAGAGGATGAACAGAACAATGAATGTAATTAATTTGGTTTTTGCATCTTTGGCTGCGTGCTTTACATAGCTGTCCAAAAGCATATTAAAAAAAGTATTTATATATATTTTACTCGTTCTGGGAAGTAATTGGATTCCATTAGTTTCAGCTATGTGTGGAACTTAAAGTGGATGATACATCATTCCTTTTCTCACTTATATGTCTACTTTAAGTTATGTTCTCACCCTGTTGTGTTAAAATAAGTTAATGCTCTCACCCAGTGATGTACACTTAAAGCTTGATACTTGGAATAAAGACAAGTTATAGAGACAGGACTTAAGTCTTGACTTGAATTTGAGTCCTTTGAGACTTGCGACCTGGGATCTAAAAAAAAACAAAAAACCTACAGCCCTGCAACTGTCCCTGAGATGCACTATTGCTTTGAGCTAAATGCTAATGTCAGCATGCTAACATGGACACAATGACAATGCTAACACTAAGAAACCTAAAATCCTTCATGTATACTTGACTTGAACTTACTAAATACAGTAAAGCAGCTTTAGTTGTGTAACCATGCCAAGATTACTTTTTTTTTAAAAATGACTGTCTATCAATCACGTTGCATTTGTGAACTGAAAGGAGAACAACAACCTCTTGTCAATTATTTTTTAAAGATGTCATTTTGAAAAAACGATAGCAACTTAGTGTGAATTAGCATGTGCTTTAAACATGCAGAAACATTGCCACCGTGTTTCAGCTGATCTTTCCCAGATTTTTTAATTTGAGGCCTTAAACACATCTACTTTTCCCTTTTGAATAATTTTCAAATCTCCACAGACTACAAGTTCCCCAGCAGCACAGTAAAGCTGCTCATCTTTACCATGAAACCGACCTCTTCCACTCCTCATAATCTAGTCTCATGTTTTGGTTTGTGGAGTTTGGATTCCCTGCTGTGCTCGCAGCAACAGCCGTCATGTCATCCTCTTTATTATTCAGATTTCTTGGAGCCAAACAGCTGTTTTGCATGGCAGATGCCGAGCATTAAAACTCCTCCTGACTCCTGACATTCAGGTGGCAGATTGAAGGTCTTGAATAAGGCACAGCGAGAAACACATAAAGACTAGTTGCTGTTGAAAACAAAGTTACATCGTAAATTCCCAGTACACCGGTGAAGAATTGCAACAGACTCTACTTTTAAATGTACTGTGGGGGTTGTTAGTGTGAAATCTGCACATAGTTTAGATCCATATTGTATATAAATTACATTTTAAAATGAATAAAACATCTAGACTTGATATGCAGGGATATTTTAACTACGGAGACAAGCGTCAAAGCACAGAGAGAGAAAATTAATCGCCGCAGCAAGCAACAATATTTCTCCTCCATAACAAACTGCTGCAAATGGATTTCACAAGCTAGAGCGTGGTAGGCAGCAGCCTTTATTAGACGGAGCTGAATGCATTGCTTTTGCTTGACGGTGAAGTCGGCGCACTTTATCACGGTCGGGGTAATGAGAGATAACTTCCCTGCGTCTGCGGGAACCGAGGCCGGCCCCACAACCCCCATGCATTTTTTATCAGCTGCAATTACTCAGAGCTTGTTGATATTTCCCATTCGTTTCATTTGGGAACATTTGCATCAGATAACCAGAGGCCCGCTGTAGGGCTAACTGAGCCTATATGATAGGTCTCAGACTGTTTGACAGCATACCCAACT
The DNA here is from genome assembly GCF_000735185.1 of Notothenia coriiceps. Classification (NCBI taxonomy): domain Eukaryota; kingdom Metazoa; phylum Chordata; class Actinopteri; order Perciformes; family Nototheniidae; genus Notothenia; species Notothenia coriiceps. The sequence goes on along the minus strand of NW_011345600.1, from coordinate 28,236 downwards.
ATTGCTAATCGCCAAACTACAGCACGAGAGGTCAGCTGGTTCCTTTTGACGTGTTGTCAACTCTATTTCAGTTCCACTCTTCCTTGGTCAAAACTTGTAAATGTTGTATTACAAACTCATCAAACCTGTGATGTGATAAGTATCAAGAGTATCAAACTAATTTACCCCACCATTAATTGACAACCCACTCTACCTCCTACCTTTATCAAATGTCCTTCAGTTCAATTGTTTTCACATTATTTTATATACATACATATATATATAGATATCATCATATATCAGAAGAGGAAATAAAAAAACTGTTGGGTGCTTATCCATTTATGCTGAGAATCAGTGTTTTCCTCCAACATTAATTTAGGTGTAGTCTATTTGATATTTGGTACCATCACTATTAAACGCATTGTACAATTGCATTCTTATTTACTTGGCAAATACACACATCTACTCAGAGTTATTCAGCTAAATGTGCACAACAGTGACCCTATAAATAAACAGAACAAAAATCATTAATCGTGTTATGAATTGCTTACAAGTGTGCACCGTTAATACCGAGTTATTTCATATTCCAGACATCATTGGTTTGTCTATTGCTAAGTGTTTTTTCATCGCGGTTCAGATCCAAAATAAGATTAAAAGCGATACAAAAAAGGAGGCTCGTGCAGGTTTTCTATTCACTTATAATAGACTATCATGATTTGATCTGGTCAAAAACTATTTTTCAATAAAAAAATTATGAAGATATGCAACAATAACGAGTGGTGAACAGCCAAAAAGGTTAGGAATCACTGCATTGTGGGGTACTATCTGTATCTGTGCCACGCTGGCAGGCCTCTCATCAATCATAATTAGCTGCAGTTCGGATCAATTAACGGTGCATGCTTGAAGTAAAGATGAAGGGCTGAATATGAAAATCTCCCTGACAGGACAGGGTAGATGAGGGCTGATTGACAGGACGCCTCCTCACCCGATCGGGGTGCTGAGGCCAGGGTGGCTGCTTCCAGGTGTCTCGGATTTGTTGTAATTGACAGGTGCAGAGAGACGGTACGGGGTCCTGGCGGAGCTCTGCGCCGTTTATGCAGATTAACGCGTCAAAAGTACAAATGAATAAATAAACTGGTAAGCACAAATCAGGCACTTAGCCTGAGGGGATGCCGTCATTACCAGATTAAACAAAGTGACTAATCACAAAAACAATCCGCTTCTGAAGTGGAGGGAGTCAAAAGACGCCAAAGCTTGGGGGTGAAAAGCTAAGTCTTCTTAATTATTCAGCTAGCCAAACAAAGATGTGATATTATAATGAATAGAGCCGTGACAGATCATATTTTTATTTTTCAACAGCCACTGTAGATTATGCAGCTGCGGGGTGGCTGCTTTGATGACCGGCTTTGTTCAATATTTACATGAGGACATCGGGTGTTTTTGACGATGGAAATTGTGGAATTCAAACCAAATATGAGCCTCGAGGACGAGATCACAGGGATGGAACAAATTCCCTAAGCAGGCATCCAGCAAGGGTACCTAAGGTAGAGGCCTTGTGGGAATACTTTGGGTCAGTCTAAAGAAGAAGGTGAGAAAACAGATAACGAACAATCGAGTCCCACGCAGGGTGTTTTGACACTAAAAAGAAAATCCTTCTCCCTTTGAAACCCAAATGAGATGATGCGAGGTCATTGTTCCAAACACACAGCCATGCCACTGCCCATGAATCAAATCCTTAGATGATAGAGTCTGAGCCAGCCTTTCATGGTGTTTTTTTATTTGTTATATCACCGAGCTGACCAGAGCAGCCGTAACCTCAGCTTGAACTTCCTTCATGCCTGGACACAACTCAGCTGTAAACACATCACTTCTCTTAAATTGGCCTAAAAGCGCCCCTGGTTTCCAGACTTCCCTGCACTCGCCGCAGACACCAGCCTCCTTTGACCTTCAGACCAAGCCATGGCCTGAACCTCGGCTATTGATTTTTCTAACTATCTGTTTACTCCTCGTCTGCACACTTTCCCAGCTGCTTGGAGAGCATCGTTTGCCCCGAGGCGATCAGCAGGGCTCAGCTTGTTCCAGTCTTTGATCATCGTTCAGCCAGCGGATTAACATATGCACACTCTCTTCCTCCCTTTGTCGCTGAGCTTGATAATAAATCTACGGCCTCTCTCTCTCGCTCTCTCTCTCTCTCTCTCTCTCTCTCTCTCTCTCTCTCTCTCTCTCTCTCTCTCTCTCTCTCTGTGTCTCTCCTCCCTCTTTTTTGCTCCAATATGGGACGAGCCATGAATCAATCACCCCGCTTTACGCCTCGTGTCGGACATGGATGCAAATCACAGAAGGATCTGCGGGTAAATCTCTGCTTATTAAAACCCGATGCCTGACTCATTACAAACCGCTCATGCCCATGCATGTCGCCAAGATGAACAGCAGGTAGCTCCCGTGAAATACAGCAACATCGGTGGAGCTAAAACACAGACAGACGAGATTAACCGATTTCTGTGACTCTTATCTCAACGGAGGCCCAAACTAAACCTCGCCCACTTTGCCAAAACTCAAAACGAATGGAAGGCTAATGAAGTTAATTACGGCATCATTGTGGGAGGTTACAGCCTTGTCTAAAAGAGGCTTAATCTGAGGGAGGCTGCAGCGCGGAGGCTCGCATTCATACCTGCCCTCGCTGTGCAGTAAGTGTTCTAATTAGGTTGGTTTGAGCCTACAACCACCCCAGTTAGCTCACTAAGAGGGACAGGACTTCTGGGGTTTAGAAAAACAATCGCAAGAACTCTGAAAGTAGGACACTGACTAAATGTGTGTGAGACCGAGCAGAAAGAAAGTGAGCTTTTCCAGGTGGACAGGTTACCTTTCCCCCCCAAAAAATGCAACCTACGTGGTTTCTCTAATGGCCTCAGATGAGACACGCCCTCGCTCTCCATTGCCTCACTATTTTATTATGACCTAATTATATCAGTGTGTCAGCTAACGTAACCAGCACCTTGCCCTAAATGCAGCAATGCTCTCGTGGCTGAGCTTGTATTTGCAGACCTTATGTTTCAGAGCCGTGTACCATTTAACCACGGCTTCTCGAGGCACGCAGGGTTGTTTAGCCTGCTCGCCCCCCCCCTCCCCTCATTCACTCAGTCCATCAAGAATGCAACGGACGAGACAGAGGAGCACATGCAGTGAATAAAAATACAGTAACAACATGAGCTGAGGACTGGCAGCAGTAGGAGGAGGAGGAGGAGTGCATTTTGGACGAGTTCCCCTCCTCATCATCAGCGTGTCGGCCTGAGTGGGCCTGCGAGGTGCCGGAGCTGGGGCCCTATTAAAAAACCGAAGCCCAGCTTGCGGAAAGGATCCGTCCTCTCACCTCGGAAAACAACAACCCCACCCACCCCGACAGCGAGACAATCAGCCGTGCGCTGCTCGGGGTGAGGCGGCGGTGACCCGGCGTGCCGAGATGAGGCCGGTTCTACACACTGATGAGCGCTCTCACAGACATCAAACGGGGCGCCGCAGACCTCCCCACGACCTGCCGGTGCTGCCTTGTCTCCTGCACTCTGCTTTTATTTGAGGTTGATGCGGCTAGACGGATCGGCAAATATCGATCACGGCGCACTCTAAAATTCTCCCTCCAGGTTTGAAAGGTGATTACGGGGCCCTGGACCCAGCTGATGCAGACTGGGTGTGTGTATGTGTGTGTACATTTAGGTTTTTCATTCCCCACCTGTCAAGAAGGGCCGAGGACAGCCGCCCTATATTCTTTAGTTGGAGTGTCTCCAATCATCTGCAGGAGAGAGACGTCTTTAAAAGAAAGAAACAGACAGACAGGCGGGCAGGCACTGTACACCACAGAAAATAGGTTATAAAGCGTGGAGAATAATGCATGTGAATCCCAATCATCGAAATTCAAATGATTTGGATGCATCCCCAACCAGCCATCCTCTGCTTGTCTGCCTTCTGTCGAGGCCTCAGAACTCACCAATAGGATGGGAGGGAAACAGGCTGCAGATTCGGAGGGTTTGCATTAGGAATGGCCCGTTATTAATTAAGCTTGTGGGGAGAGTTTTTTGACAGCGGCTCCCGAGGCGGCGAGCGGTGTGGATCTTGGCGCTGACCTGGCCCAGCAGGGGAAGGAGCCGTGTCTTTGAGGTGGTGGCGGTGGTGGGGGTAGAATGGGTGGTGGGCGGGAGAGAGAGGAGGAAGGGAGGAGGGGAAGGGGGGGCTGGCTCCATGCCGACAGCCAGGCCTGCCACGTCTGCGTGCCCGCTTTGAAGTGTCACCTTGAGGGAAGAGCCGATGGCCGGGAAGCCGGGAGGGCGGGAGGCTCGGAGAGGAGTGGCACGGTTGGCATCGCCAGACATGGCGCTTTAATATTGCATGGGCTCCCGTCCATCTCTGTACACACTCAGGACATTCCTTCTGCTTGATTTAGTTTGAAAGTAGATCTTTGTTTGTTTTTTTCACCTCTCCTTTCCCCTCCTCTCTCGACCATGCTGCGGCTCAACACCTGTGCTGGGTTTGTGCTCACTCTTGCCTGAACAAATGTCAAGCTCTGCAGTCAGAGGAACTTTAACAACTGCCTGCGTTATAGGAGTTGACAGTGTTGCATCTGCTGAGTGATGCAAAGTATACAGCTTCCTACAGCATGACTATATCAAATAATTACACTGCAGAAGTCCTCTATCTTATCAAGTCAGTTTTACATTTTTGCTGTTAGAAAAATGTATTACATTTTTTAAAAAAAGCAATCGTAGAAACGACCATCTGTTTCTTGAAACGTTCAAAATGAAATACCAAAACTGTCTGTTTGAATCCTCTTTGTTAAACACAGGATCTGAAATAATGTTGCAGATTTCAAAAGGTCATTCTGAGTGATTTGAGTACACTAATGTTTTCTACATGCTGGACTTGGAGTTAGAACAAACTCAACTCCATTTTCCTCTACCTTCATGCATATTGAAACTAGCAAGAAAAAACCCAGTCTTCTAAATGCATGAAATGATTCATCTGCAGAGGAAACTGACAGACTTTCTTCTTCTGTTTAAGAAAATAACACTTTAAAGACCAAGTTAATAACAGAAATGACTTGACTGGTAAATCGATAATGCCTTATTGGCCGAGATTCAGCAAAAATCTGAAGAAATATTAATTCTGTTGTTGCTAATTGCCTATGCCGCTTTCATCACTTCATCAAATGGCATCTTCCTTTGCGAAAATGAAGCCGTTTCACTGGGGACTAAAGTTAAACTTTCAACATGCCTCTCCAGTCGCGCTGTGTTTGCCTGACCTGCTGCCAGCGCAGTTACAGAGCGCGGCGGAGAATCAAACATGGCGTTAGTTTGAGGAGATGCAAGAGAGGGAGTTTATCTACAGAGGCTGCAGGAAGGAGGTGTTTTGAAGTGAGGAAAAACGCATTTAGAAAAACACTCACACTTCACGCACTTTCTACCCACTTTAACAACCGTCCCAGTTCACAAATAGCAGTCTTAACTCCCCTGATTAGCACTGACATCTGCAGCCTTTCATCTCTCCCTCCATCTTGTTTTTTTAATCAGATTAACCCAAACGGGCATCCTTTAATGGCCTCTTTTTTTAGGAAAGCTAAAAGAGGAGAGATAATTAAAATAATTAAACCGCTGGGACCCGTCTGTGCACGCTCATCTCGCTCTCTTTTTCTTTTCTTCTTGCCTTCAAGTTTTTATACCGCCTTGCTTACGGATTCAAGCAGCACAGAGAGAGAAAGACTCATCATCCTCACTTAATTGCATTAAGTTGACTCTCGGAGGTCCAATTTTTCCCTCTAACGGCAACAGCCAATGTAGGAACTGATCTTTAGGTGCATGTCAGCTTTCTAAATGTGGAAGTAGAGGGGGGAGGGCACGCTTCTAAACAGCCTTTACGGAGCATATTTATTTAGTCAGTGGGTGTTTTTGCATAAGGCCGAAGATAGAAAAAGAAAAGCGGGAAAAAGTATCCTCTTTAATGATTATTTATTCATGGACTTTTAAGCTTTTAATGAGGACAAATTAAGCCGTTTTCCAGAGTGTCAGTATGTAGTATACTTACCAAAAATATTCTTGTTTAGCATTTTCTTTTAGCACTGTGTGTCCGTAAGGAATAAACACTAACATTTGAATATAACTACAAGTTTGGAGCGAGACTTTTAAGCGATCAGTTTATCTTGATCTCGCATTAATATCAAATTTCACACAAGTTAGGATCTGATGAGGATGATTTATTAATTTTCAGTGTTGCTTCTTATAGGGCTAAATTGATAACATGTAATTAATGACCAGTGAATTAAAAACAAATGGTTTATCAGAGATGCTTTTCAAAATAAATACATCAAATTGAAACATACACAGGAACTTTATCAATCAGTGAACTATCCGAACTTGACAAATGTATTCTCCTTTATATCAATTATTCACTCCTGTGTAATTTATTTTCATTCAAATGAACACATGTGTCGCACGTTTGTACCTACAACTTCGAAACTGACAACCGGAGAATAAAAAACTAGGGTATACCGCTCCGTCTGAGTTATATTTCTTCGCTATAGGTGTACACATCTCCAATATTATAATTACACATCTTCAGATGAATTCAAACTTTACTTCCTGTCAAATAGAAGAACCTAATGAATTCTTGCATGAGGATTTTACCGAGAGCATGAGCCCCGAACATCCTCCTCAGAGTGTAGCCCCAACTTTACACAAGCTCGCATGTCTCCCCCCCCC
>NW_011345600.1:0-21493 GCF_000735185.1 Notothenia coriiceps | reverse complement strand
GGAGGTGTTCCAGGCACGTCCAGCTGGGAAGAGACCAAGGGGTAGACCTAGAACCAGATGGAGGGATTATATCTCTTCGCTGGCCTGGGAGCGCCTTGGGATCCCCCAGTCAGAGCTGGTTGATGTGGCCAGGGAAAAGAAAGTTTGGGGCTCTCTGCTGGAACTGCTACCTCCGCGACCCGACCACGGATAAGCGGGAGAAGATGGATGGATGGATGGATAATTGCAAAGGGTCAATGACCTTGTGATGAATATTAATTTCCAGTAGGCTGTTTTTCTGAATTTTGTTCCAGATCCTGTTCCTCTCTTTTTACATTGGCTTTTATTTCTACTTGAGATGTGTGTCATGTCTTCTGTTATTATGTTTGTTCCTTTCAGGGCTCCACATGGTCTGTGTTTTGTTTTTATGTTGACCTAAAATGTCTGCCTCATGTGCTTATTGTATTCATGTTTCGGAGGTCTTAACTTTTACTTTTGATCTTGCTCGTGAAGCACTTTGTGAATTCTGTTTCTGTGAAAGGTGCTATAATAAGTATTATTATTATTATTATTATTATTATTATGTGGCTTTATGAGGAAGATCCAAGTCAATATTCTATTATCTTGAAAACTAAATTCATTGATAGCAAGACAGAACATTTATTTATCAAGATTTAAATGTTTGATTTTTGTAAAGCAGCAAAAGAAGGTTGAAGTCAGTATATCAGTAAACTCGCATCATTGTTTTGTCTCGTTTGAGTCTTGTTTGGGTTCTTGTCTCATAAATGTTCTTTATTCTGGTGCAGAAATAAGCAAAGAGTCTCTAATCAGACTGTTATGCACGCATTTTACCTCACGGGGAATGTTGAAATGTTCTCATTCAGGAGCTGAAGTAAACCACAACAAATATTATCCTTAACTAATTATTAATACTGTTGTCTGTGTAACTCTCCAGGACCGCCGACAAGGAGAGAGCAGTAAGCCTGCGCTGGTGAGACAGGAGCCAGTGAAAGAGACAGAGAAGAGCGCAGAAGGATCCGCAAACAGAGGTTAGTCTCAACACTTTAATTTACCATCAGTAATTCCAAAGTAACGGCCCTACATTTTTCAATTACATTACATGTCATTTGTTAGACGCTTTTATCCAAAGCGACTTACATACATTGAGTACTGTGGGCAATCCCCACAGGAGCAACTTGGGGTGAAGTGTCTTGCCCAGGGACACAACGGCATGCTGACTGCAGTGGGATTCGAACTCGCTACCCCCTGATTCGAAGTCCATCACACTATCTACTGAGCCACAGCCTCCCAATTGTATCTGAAATGACTTCTAGGAACAAGCATGGTTAATTGTCTATCTGGAAAGGACCAGAGAGCAGTCAGAGGCGCAAATAATTTGTCCGGAGCCAAAATATGTCTAACCTGAAAAGACCTAGTAGAAACAGAGAAAGCAATTAACTCAGTCGCGGTAAAAAGGTGTGAAATTAGAGACAATTTTACACCTTTTACAGATGTGTCTGGCTCCTGAGGGGACAATGATGTACCACATGATCAGAACTGACATTTGATCCAGGTGTTTAACATATAGACAGGCAGACCTGCTGCAATACAACAGGATCCAACATGGACTCAATTAGCCTGGATGTAATTGAAACTCAGCTTGAGCTCTCGTTTTGTTGCTAAACTTTGATTTTGAATTTGGTTCATTAGCCGGCGTTTCTATTGCTTCTGTCACATTTTACTCAATGGGGCAAGACTTTTCACTACAATATACAGAATACTTCCTTCTTTGGAAATGGCACAAACATGGAACTCATAAATCTTTTGGTGCAGATATTATACCGTAAACAAAAAACATGTTTACTTTCTTTAAAGTGACTTCTACTGTGACATGTTTCCATGCTTTAATGTTCTATAAGGTCTTTATTTTTCCCATACTGCCTGTGCTGCAGCACCTCTTTTCACCCTCTGTCTGAAACCAGAGCCCAGTGATATCGTTGTGTTACGAACATCTTTACCAATATTCTTATTGTCGGAGCCACACGAGAACGGTAACGGTCGTATCCGCTACAGTTCTCTATCATATAGACGGTTCGGCCACACGAGGCCGACAGGGAAATGCAGATAACGATAACGGGTCCCAAGGTGGGTAGAGCTGCGGACAAAACGCTCTGGGGGGGCGAACGGCTCCGTGTCTACGCCCTATACGATCATTTTCTGATAACGATGACGCAATAGCCCCGCCTCTCCCCACCTCTTCTGCTCACTCCCGTGTCACCCGCGTCATTGCTGATGTGTTTCACCGCCAACAACAACAGTTTTCCGAGTGATTTGAGCTAGGTCCCGGTATCTCGCAGGACAGTACACCCAGCAGGTGCCTCCAGCAGAACCCCCCCGCACGGCAGAGTTTCCGTTAGCCGAAATCAAAAATTCTCCGGTCAAAATGTCGCTTATTGGTTAGGTGTCCTTTGACACTCAGGCAGTCATATCATTAGCTAGATCTGATCGATATGGACATAAACGCGAGTGAAGTCTAATCGGACCGGAGAGAGAGATCAGCTGCTGCTGATGGTGAAAAAGAGCCCTGCCTCTCCCCACCTCTGCTGCTAAATCCACCGCGGAGAATAAACAGAGGGGCAACCATGGAAACCATGCTCGGAAGTCTTCTTCACTGCTTTTGGTGTATTTTGTGGCGGAAGTACAGCGCCACTTACAGGCCTGGCATATGTACTACAGCGGATCGAGTGGTCTCGTGTGGAAGGACACGTTTCTGGTGCCTGTTGCGTGTGGACGGAAGACTTTTTTGATAACTATTTTGGTTAGTTTGCGTTACCGTTCTCGTGTGGCTCCAGCCTTAGTTACTTGTTGTGTTTATGCTTTGGAGATGTTATTTTTCACACGTCTGTTTTTAAAAACACCTCCTCATCAGATGCAGGAGCTGCTGAGATCATCTCCATGACTCTGACGGAGCTGTCGGTCTTTATGAAGAAGCAGGAGCTGGAGCTTCAGCTGAGAACAGAGAAGGAGAGGGAAGAGGGTGAGTATCCACTTGGTAATAAATCAATAACAACATACAATCAGTGTTTGACTCGGCATGGAAAAACACCGGGACACATTGTGGGATATATCCACCAAAACCAAATTTAAGTGTTACATTGGGCCGTCCCAGAAAGAAGGGATGAACTGTTTTTGATTTCTCTTTGACGAGGCGTGGAGGCTCGAAAAAACATGAGCCAAACCACAGGGTTTCCTGACTCAAGTCTGCTTATCCAGTTATCCAGTTCCAGTAGTAAAACAATATTTATTTATAAAGAACATAGCCCATAGATGCAGCATAGACCATTACTAATGTGTATAATAATTACCATGAGGGTGTAACACAATTTCACAATTTGTACCAAATGCAAAATTCAGATATTGAACCTGAGCTCATGCACTTTTAGTAAAATATCCAAGATACTAACACATCCCTGTTTATATGCCTGTGTGTTTAGCTAGCTCTGCACAGTTATTGGTTTAAATCCCACTTGAGCCACTTGTACTAAAAATAAATGCACCTACAGTTCTGTGAACCGCTTTGGATCAGAGCATCTGCCAAATGGTACAAGATCTGCTGCCAAAGCTCGCTGCTTTAGACTTAAACATTTCCACTCTCTTTGGGGGGAAAACAGAAGCCCAGAAATCTTCTTTCTTTCTGTTTAGGATAGCAGGTACTTGGCACTTGAAGCGCCGGCAGAAATATTTAAGCACAGATATTGGCCTTCTGAACATACATGCACGTTTAAAGCCTCCAAAATCCTCCTTATGTTGTTTCCGATGCAGCTGCCATCACTGAGGAGCTGCTGAAGATCACCGAGGAGAAGCAGGAGCTGTCGGGCCTGAGGGGCTTCGACTCGCCCTTCTACCACACCACTGAGACTCTGACTGGCTGTCAGGCACAAGACAAGACCCTCTCCAACGCCCAGTCCGGAGACCCCGTCACCCACCCTGTTGAATCGACGCCAGACAAAGGGGAGAGCACCGCGAGCACCAGCGGGGTCGGGAGCGAAAGAGAAGGACGGGGAGCGGGGGACAGCAGGAGTTCAGCCCTCGATCAGTCCTGGTCTTTCCAGTCAGGATTCACCCCCATCGACCACCACCTGCACCGGAGCCCTTCAGCTCCAGACGACGAGGTGAGCAAGTTTGGGATGTTCTCCCCAAGCCCCTGCTGCAAGACCCCGGGGGCCATGGTGCCCTACGAGTCGTTCTTTGACCTGGCTCTGCCCCGAGCCGCCTCGCTCTTCGTGGGCCAGAAGACGTCGGAGGCGGTGCACAAGGCGGCGCTGGAGAGGCTGCTGCAGCAGGAGGAGGGCCTGGAGGACGGGGAGGAGGAGGGGGTAGTGACCGCTTCGCCACTGGAGGTGCTGGATCGCCTTGTTCAGCAGGGGAGCGACACCCATGATAAAGTTCTCAAGAGGTGAGGGGCTACAGTGTTTCCCATACATTGATTTATTTGTGACGTGCCGCCACAATTAAATATCGTCCACCACAAATGGATCTCATTAAAAAAAATATATATATTATTATTATTATTGTCTTTTTTTTTTTTATTATTATTCTTTTTTTTTTGGTTGTCTAATGGATAGTGAGGTGGGCTGATGATCGGAAGCTTGCGAGTTCAAATCCTGCCTAGAACACTACTACTAGTGTGCCCTTGAGCAAGGCACTTAGCCCTCGGTTACTCCGAATGTCCCTGTAATTGGTCATTGTAAGTCACTTTGGAATAAGGCGTCTGCTAAATGCCTAAATTGTAAATTATATTTTTGGGGGGTGCGGTGCCCCCACAAATAGAATCAAATTCTATGGGAAACACTGGGCTAACTTCAAATGAGTTCGTAACTTTATTCAAGGTTATATGGCCGGTTTATGTAATTATTCAGAATCGTTGTCGTGTAAAGAGGTTTTCCACCATTTTACTTTTGCACCTAACCCTAACTCTTTTTCAGCCTTATTTTTAACAACACTCATCCGATAATCCTCTAATCACGTACATAGCATATTGAGACTATTTCCCCACAATTGTTCACAAGGCATACAGTTCTACAAGATGTGTCGAGGGTGCACTGTTTGACTCTCTGCTGTCACTGCCACATGACAGCAGAGCTCCAGAATACCAACTTGTCAGATGATCGGCCGTCACACACACAGCGCTTTATCTGTGAGTGGAATAGCATACTTGCATTAGAGCGTTACTGCGCCGTGTGCACACATGTTGTGTGAGCATGGGGCTGTGACGAGCGCAAGCCGGACCCTCCCTTCTCTGTCGTTCATCAAGTTGACTGTTGAAGATTTGGAGATAGAATAGACAGTGGTTCATGTTTTTTTTATCCTGGCATGACACCACTGAAAGTTATAAATTCCAACCATGGAAAGTTTACCTGGCACACACAAAAAAGTATAGCAAATGCAGCCATTTTGGTTCCAATTTATTACAATACAACCCCATTATTCCCACTACTTTTGTGAGTAAATGGTCTCATGTAGTGCACAGTGCAGCCGTGGAGGAGGTGTTTGTGCTCGCTAGTTCTTTACTCTGTATGAAACTCATGTTGATCACACACTCGGTAAACAGATTACATCAAAGCTCTCTCCTGTGCTCAGCCTGCCTAGGTAGCTTCCAGTCTGTTACTGCGGCCAAAGAAAACAGCCCGTTGAGAACAAGCACGACGTTGTTCAGAGTCCGTCGGCCCTTTTTTCTTTCTCCACACACAGCAAACCGGTCAGAGCCAATAATACAAGCGCGTCAGCAGAGTCAACTCTGGACACAGAACAATCTGGCTTCACTCATTTCACTCATCTATCACCCCCACGCCTGTCTTCCTCAGAGCCAAACACTGGCTGCTGCTGTTCATTGCATTAAATGCCAACATGGCGGTCATATTGGTACAGTTAGGCCACGCCCCCTTTAAATATCTATGTCTATCAAGGCAGGAGGTTTATAATGGTTACACCTCGCTGAATTTTGAACACATTTTTAAGCAGTTTTATTCAACAAAAAAAGTCAGGCATGTTTATTTTTGAAACCTTGTTAAATGTATCATGCAGTGTTTTTATATCAAAATACTTGAAACCAATAACTAGACTGCAGCAGTGACATTTCTACAATATAATATTTAAGATCAAATTACCCAATGTAATTAGTTTCTTTTGGTTTTAGCATTTACTTCTATTTGTATTCAAGTGTTTGCGATACTCTTTTGTTTCAGATGGTTTTATATTATTATTATTTTATTATTATAAATGCTTTTTGGTAGTTTATTCTTTAACAATGTAATATATCACCCTCCACTTTTTTACTATATTGTTAAATGGCTTTTTTATTTAAATGTAATTCATTTAAAAAATAAACAATTACAAAAGATACTTAATTTAAAACATTCAAATATCTCCTGCATTTTTAAATTGCTGCTGAGATAGTTGTGTTTATATTTTTGGGAAATAAATAAAGATTTAAATGATTTAATGTAATTACAAAAATACACTAAAGTTAAAATATTAAGTAAATTAATCCAGAAAGGACTTTAAACCTCTGACGACTAAGAAAAAAGGAACAGGTTGCTTTACATACACATAAAGTTGGTGTAAATGACAATATAAACAGTGTGGATAGATTTTTTTTTGACTGATATTTATTGTACTTATTGTGATAAACTCAACACGTTTAAATCAGTAAAATCCGTACAACATAGAAAATGTTATTGCCTGTTGCTTGGGTCCATCACTTCTTTAATTGGAACATCCAAAAGTAGGACAAAAGTCTGGCATGTGTTCTGTTTGAACTGGCACCACCTGTGTTCCCTTTTGAATATGGCACAGTACTTGCGGTAAACTGGGAAAACCTGGTTTGAGATGTACTGTGTTTTGTAATACAACCAACGTCAATAAAACATGGATGAATTTGGACACAGCAATATTTTTTCCCAATCCAAAAACCACAAGCTCTTCCCCAAACGCTTATTTATACACATATTTAAATGGCTACTGGAAGGACTTCTATTTACGGTCTTATCCTGAGCAGCTTAAGAGAGAAACATCCGAGGCAGATCATCTTTCTAAAATGTTTTTCTTTCTCTCCTTTTTTTCCAGATTACCTTTGCCAAGTAAGTCAGCTGACTGGACGCACTTTGGAGGTAACACACTGGCAGCGCAGCACTGCCGTACACTGATAAAAGACTCTATTATGAGGACTGCAGATGGAGCGTTATTCAGGCATGACTAGTGATTCGTCACAAGACGTGAACAGCATGTTAAAAACATTACCCAGACAGACGGGGAATTTGTTCAGCGGAGGGTTTTATCGAGAAGCACAAAGTTCCCACAGTCACGCAGAAATCCGATCAACTCAGAAATTCGAAAAGTTTGCCACTTATTAGAGATTTACTCCCCGTTTATTTACCTCCCCTGTGTGCATTCAGTCAACCAGAGCCAGAATCTAATCTTCTCCAGCTGACAACAAAACAGAAACACTCTGTTGTTTTTTAAACTCTCCGCCAACTTGTAATTACAACTGAAACGTAATCATCTCCCCGGGTTTGTGTGATGGGAGTCATTTCTCTCTAACTCTGCAAACCGATGTGACCTCTCTGGATCAGATTCTCATGGGAATCTTCCTCTAAATGCTCTTTCTCTGCCCTCTTCCCCTTTGTACACGTTAGCAAGAGAAGCTCTGTGTGCAGCGTTATCTTGAAAGGGTACAGCATTTCCTACATTTCTAATATCTTAACAATGTGATTAAATGGTTAAAGCAGCCTTCAAGGGATAGTACGGATGTCTTGAGGTTGAGATGTGTATACTAATCCACAAGTCGGCCTGTTTTAAAGTCGAGGGCTGTCGGCATGCCACTAGTTTGGAGGAACACACAGGAGTATGAGAAAGGAAGCTAAGCATTGTTCTGCTTTGGAAGGGGGCAGCACCAACATGTATTTTTTTACAGCCCTTTCTGATCAGAGAACTAAAACGGTTATATATATTTTTTATTTTTTTATTTTTTTTTATTTAGCCTTTATTTATACAGGTGTAAAATCTCATTGAGACACAAGGTCTCATTTTCAAGAGAGACCTGTTCAGTGGTAACACTACCACACAAAGTTACAGACAGACAGGACACTAAACAAAGAGGCAACACTAAAATACAACATTGTAAAAAAAGTAGTCATTGAAATCCATATACAGTCAGATAGAGCAGGTGCAAACACCCACAGAAGATTTCTCCAGCTTTTTTAAAATGAGTTTAAAATCCGTGATGGGTATCAAACTGGTCAGCTTAAGGTTTGGCTCTTCAAACACACCAAACCCCTTTTTCAATACAGATATTTTACCTTGCAGAACACATAGAAACTCCCTCTGGAGGTAACTTTGGGATTTTAGCGTTTGCAGACCATTTACATGCACGAAAACCTATATCACACACTATAGGAAAGGGAAAAATCCCAAAAATCTAAATAGGGCCTTTTTAACTTGTGTGCCGTAGTTTTCACCAAACTGGAGGTGTGCAGATTGTCATCTACTGTGAGTAATAAAATGACTTTAGATACTTAATACAACCTTCAAACATACGAACAGTCCCTTTTTAAGGTCAGCCAAGTAGAGTTCTAACCATCAGGTCAGTGGTTCAAATCAAAGACAAGCTGATATAATCCTGTCACTGGATATGGATCTATAAAACAGTCACATTTTAAGGTTGTTTTCAATCCTGTTTGGCTGCGGGAAGTTTGCACCATGAGCCAAGGTACAAGTGATTAGTTTAAGTGCAGATTTGGTAATCTTATTATATCATTTCTTGAAACCGAAAAATACTTAGTCTTAGCACAATGCAGCTAACTTGTCTCCACCTAATTAGATTCTAGCATTTTGGTATGGGTGTGTATTTAATTCAAAAATGTCCTTTGCAAATACAAAAAAACGCTTTTGTTCCGACGCCTAACCTTACTTTTCACTTGAAACCATTTTTTATTTAATAATGGAATCGAAAGTTTTCAAAAAGTAAATGCTGTACTCAATAAAATTGGCAGATTAGATTAGATTTATGTATGAAAGTCTTTAATCAAATAGTAGATAAACACGATCATTGCTGTTACTCCAGATGGTCAAGGCTAACTTTTGGTCCTTGAGATATTTGTTATGCTGCTACAGTCAGATTTTAGTCTGTACCAACAGAAGTAGGTAGAGGTTCAAAGTCTTGGACTGTTAACAGAGTTGTATGTATCTTTTGTGCGAAAGCTCAAGCTTTTTCGCACGTTTTTTTTTCAATTAAAATATCCCAAAATATAAGATCCATAGTATAAATGCACTGAAAAAATTACATAAATATATATTTAAAAATATAATATATTTAAAATACAAATGTGCAATAATAAGATGAATAGAATACAAATATTTATTATATATGCATATTGTCAAAACAATTGATTTGCAACCCTTCCACTCTAACTACAGAGCTATTAAAGTATTAACTACAATCCTAATGATGAAAACCTGACTATTGCTTGAAATGTGTAATATATAATACACCTTAATGCACATTTAAACTTAATGTGTGTCATGATTGTGAACTTGTTATTTACACTATTCTTCCCGCGGGCTCCCCAGGTTCGGCCCCGCTGGACGAGCTCCACACGCTGCGCAGCCAGCTGCTGCTGCTGCACAACCAGCTGCTGTACGAGCGCTACAAGAGGGAGCAGCACGCCGTGCGCAACCGCCGCCTCCTCCGCCGCATCATCAACGCCACCGCGCTGGAGGAGCAGAACAACGCCATGGCAAGTTTGCACGTTATCTTTTTCATGAGATGAGCCCCACATAAAAAAACAGTAACACATCTAAATACTTCAAAGACATCTTCAGAGGCATTTAAAAACTCCAGCTGTCAAATGAGTCAAGAATCATATGTAGGACGCCGCAGAGGAGCTTTGACTGAAGTTGTTTTGGTTACCCAGACAACAAGTGATACTTTCAAAGAAGGCTGTTCTGTCTCATGGGATGAAATGTAAACAAAGTGGTGAAACACTGACACATTCATGCAGCAATCAGCGGAAACTCGTGCTTGGTAATTGAGTTCTGTTAAGGGGAAAAATGCCCTCAGTAAGGTTGTGTTCGGACTGCAAGGCTTTGTGCTTTTTTCTTTTACACGTGTCCGATGTCAGATTCCTGTGTGAACTGGTCATGTTTCTGGATTGACCCAAATGCAAAAAGAACAATCCCATCACACTTAGCATGCTGTCATAGGAAATGAAACATGAAGGCCACTTGCGTAAGCTTTTGCGGTTTGATTTGTTAGCAGTGGTTAGCGCCAGGAGTTATGTCTGTTTTCTATTCGCTGAGTGGATCGGGCTAGCACAGAATGTAAATGACTTTTTCCATCTAGTGAAATAAAAGTCACACCAATTCCAACCTGTATCTGATTTTAGTTGTCCAAAAAAAGTAATCTAAATCATATTCCAGATAGATCAGACTCCATGTGATTTTTCTGTTCACCCTATTACAAAAACCCCCTGAGTCACACGGGCACAGAAAACACATTCCATTTTAGGACACTTTTTCCAGCAGTGTGAACGCAGCATAAAAGACCGTCTGGACTGCACAAACTGCTGGAAAGAGCTTTAAAAGATCTATTTTCTCTAACCGCTTCACACTTTGTGCTTATTTTGTGCATTTGTGTGTGTGTGTGCAGAAGGACCAGCTGAACCTGCAGAGCGTGGACATCGTGTCTCTGAGGGAGAGTCTGCAGGTGGAGCAGCAGCGCTACAGGCAGCTGTGGGACGACCGGGAGACGGTGGTGACGCGACTGCACAGTCAGATCAGACAGCTGCAGCAGGGCCGGGACGACTACTACACCAAGAACCAGGAGCTCCAGGTACACATCCTTCACCTCTTTATACACATTAAATATCAGACTGTACAAATACACGTGTCCACAGTTTTTGCATTTGTAAGATATCTTGTAAATCTCTTTAATCTGATTTTGTGTTCAGAGTAAATTGCAAGAGGGTCAGAAAAGGATAGATGATCTGGAGGCGGAGCTTCAGAGGGCCAACAACAAAGTCTGCCACACCGGTCACCTTCTCAACCAGATGACTATCAAGGTAAGAAAACACTTGAGTCATGGTCTGATTATAATAATGTATTTGTCAGTTTCAGGTGGTTTATTCAGTACAAGAGCCTGTACTCTGATACCATTTGTGATACTGTTGGTACGGATGTGTAAAAGTAAACCAGCTTCAATACATTGCTGCTATATTATTACTGGAAGTTGAATTGAACTGGTGTTTCTGCCATGGAAAAATTTCAGCCTTTACATTACAATATGTTACGTCTCGTTTAGCTGATGCTTTCATCCTTACTTAAAATAGGTGCAATGCATTTTGAACCAAAACACCACAAAAATCCTGCATATAAATTCCAAAAAGCCAAACTTTTCTGTGCTAAATAAAAAAGTGACGCTTCCAGTCCAACTTGTATCTGATGCTTCCTTCCAAAAAGCAGGATGTTTTCAGTTTTTTTTATCTTTCATGTCTGGGCAGGTTTTACATTTCACATAAGGAGATAAACGCGTCTGTGCTCACTAACACTGATCACTATCACACAGCATTAAATTGCTCTTAGTTGAATCAGAAATAGTGTTTAGTCGCTGCCATTCAGGCTCCTCTGGGGAAAATAAAAATCCACCTTCTTTTGCACTCAAAACTCTAATATATAAAATATATATCAACAAACATAAGAGGACAAAAAGCTAGAAAGAGACACAAGTAAAAGTAAAGAAAGAAGAAAAACAGAAAGGATAAAAGTCAATTTACAGAATATAGTAGGAAACTTCATTAATTAAAAAAATAGCACAAGTACATTTATTGTCAACGACCAACCAGAGAGTCATTAATAATGTTTGTCAGATTTCTTAATGCCTTTTCCTGCCTTTCTATAAAAAGAACTTGGGCAGGATAGTGATTAGACAGTTGGGTCAGACTATAGGAGGGTTACAGCAGCACATGCCCCCCCCCCCCCCCCCCCTCGTCCTGCCACCTCTCTGTGGTCTGCACACTGTCCCAGGGCTCCGTTGCCTTGGAAATGCTGTCTCTCCTTCTCTATTTTTGGGTCAGCGACACAGGGGGTCCGGGTGTTTTTCTGCCTCCTGGGGTTTGTGTGAGGTCTGTTTTTAAATCCTCTGACCCAGGAAACAGGGATTTAGACGACTAAAGGTCCTATTTGTGATATTCATTCAGAAGAAATAGCCTGTATAGTTTAGCCTGGGGATGAATTTCTTAAGAGCATTTTAACAGAGAAATAAAGTGAACTTCCGCCACAGATGTGTATGCTGGGATGTGCACGGCACATTTGGAGAGATCATTAATGACTCATTCCGCCGTACTCAGTGTTGATGCTTTCCCAGATATTTCGGGACAGGTGTGATTTGTAGTATAATTGCTGTTTTGCCCTCCATCGTCATTGTTTGTCTTGCGTGTCCTTCAGCTGAGCAACAGCGAGAGCACCCAGCAGCAGATGAGCTTCCTGAACAAGCAGCTGCTGCTCCTCGGGGAGGCGCACAAGCTGTCCATGCAGGACCTGCAGCACGGAGGCACCGATAACACCAAGGTACGCTGGAGAGAGGGTGTGTCTGTGTGCGGGACAGGTGCAAAGGACCACAGACACAATATAGGAACACTAACTTACTGGTATTACTGGCTTACAGTTCCCTAACTTCGTACTCTAACCACCCTGGGAAAAGTCCTGCATATTATCATGGTATTTTTAGAATAATATTACTACTGGATTAATGAGTAAGTTGCATTTTCCTGCTGTTTATGTTTTAGGTTTGGTAGTTTAATCTCCATTAAAGAATTATATCGTATCAGGTTATCATATGTTTGAAGCTTTGTCCGTATTCTGTGAGAAAGACGCATCTCTAAAAAATGTCAACTTTTCATGAGTTTCTCCGAAAAGAAGTTCAGCTTTTGTCATTTGTGGAGTAAAAAATACAATATTTCCCAAAGAGATGTAATGGAATATAAAGTATCAAAGTAGCTATAGGGAAACACTCATTTTGATTACCGTAATTTTCGGACTATGAGCCGCGCCTTTTTTCCCATTTTTCGACCCTGCGGCTTATATAACGGTGCGGCTAATCTATGGATTTTTACAGCTAACGGCCACTAGGGGACCTCCTAAATCTATGGATTTTACAGGTTACAGTCCACCACCTTTAACTCTATGGGCTCTATGGCCGGTCCGCGCCCCCCACCTTTAAGCGGCGGGCTCCAGCAGGAAAAGCTGGAGGCCGGAAAAGAGTGAGACAGGTAGCACGCAAAAGTAAAAGTGGAACCGAGAGTGGTACGAGAGACAGAACGAGAGCAAGACAGACAGACATTACGAGAGCGAGACAGTTTGTCCCCGTAGCCACTGTTAGAACAGCCACGTGCGCTGGGAGCGCACCGTCTAAGTTTGAAAGTTGAAAAGTTTGTGTGTCTGAAACGCTATGTGATACAGTACAGTTTACACAGCACAGTACATGTTCTGTAGCTACTATTGCACTAAATGGTAACACTTGAATACGTTATGCAAATATGCAACTTGTTTGTTGAAATGTTAATAAATGGGAGCTTCCTCAAACAGCCATCTCTTTCCCGACAATCCCCTCTGTGCACGAACCCTTACATATGGTAATTAAACATTAAAACACCTGCGGCTTATAGTCCAGTGCGGCTTATATATGTACACATCATTCAATTTAGCTGCTGCGGCTTATATTCAGGTGCGCCTTATAGTCCGAAAATTACGGTAAGTACCTTAATCTCATGCTTAATAGGATCATTTAGTGTGGTTTTAATTGCATCTCATTTCTAGCTCGATTATTTGCAAAGTCTGGAAGTAGAAATGACAAAGCGTAGGGGTCAAACTGTCTCCTAATCTCTTTTATTTCTTAATCCTTTCTTCACTTTGTGCCTGTGTGGACACTGACCCACCACCATGCAGGAGACCCAGATGCTGAAGGTGTCTTACGGGAACGAGGTGGAGACCCTGAAGCAAAGCCTGCTGGTCCATGGTCAGAAACTGGAGGCGGCCCAGCAGAGAGTCGCCGAGCTGGAGACGCACCTCTCCAAGAAGGAACACCTCATCGTCGAGCAGAAGAAGTTCCTGGAGGATGTGAAGTGTCAAGCAAAGTGAGTCTGAACCTCCAAGTCCTCACAAGAAGCTTCATATATCCTCTTTGCTGGGAAAATACTGAATGTACTCTTCCAATATCTATATAACAAAGGCCTGACGTACGTACTTAACCGGATGTATGATTACCCAGAAGAGCGTCAGGACACACTGTTTTAGGCACATGATAGCTATTTGACAACGATTAACATGAAGATTCAGCCTCTATGGAGATATACATATGACTGTCATGTTTATTGCTTATGTGGGTTTTAGCTAATCTTAACAAAACATTGTATACTGCTTTGAACCAGTATTCCTGCATCTTGTGACTGATACACCCTCTCTTGTATACAAGCATGTTAAGGACACTGTTCTGGGAACTATTTTGTTTCATGCAGCTCTGTATGTGATGACTACTTTCATTCTTGTAAGGATAATAAATACATGTATCCTGATATGGAAGCTCAAGCCAGTGACGAGTGATATCTTTCCTAACAATCTTCCTCTCTCTGTTTGCAGGGCGGAGCTGCAGGCCTCCGACAGCAGGTATCAGGTTCAGAGGAGGATCACTCAGATGCTGCAGACTGAACTCCTGCAGCTCTACAGCAGGGTGGAGATGGAGGCTCCTGCCAGCACCGTCAGCAGTCCACCACCAGGGGGCAGAGCTGACCCACAGACTTGTGCTGACTCCAGGTCAGGCTGAGCACATTTTCTTTAGTGAGCTGTTGTATTGCGATTTCACTGCTAAAATGACCACTTGATTCAATCTACTTAAGCTATGTTTTATAATGGTCCCCGATCTTTGTGCATTGTGAGAGTTTAAACTGACCAGTGTGATGCTCACATGTGGTATGTCTTACGAGCAACACCAAACAACATGTTATATTTGTACTTTTTTAACCCATTTATAAAATCCTAAATATATTAAAACTATCAACTATGACTGTATTTCATGTAAAAAATTGAAGAGTAAAAAAAGAAACAGATTTCAGCTATTATTTTTTTATCTTGTTAATCATCCAATGACCTCTCAAGTAAATATCTTGGGTTATGCACTTCTAAGTTAAATTGGTCATTTGGACCCCTGTAAACATTATGAATTTAGTGTCTCATTGTGCTTTATAAGTGCTTACATTTCATCACTTTTATTATATTAGTGATAGCAGTGCCTTCACCTAAGTGATATATTTAACTAACTTTGGAGTAAAACCTGATACCTGATGGTGTCAGATACTGTATGAATGAATGTTGTCTATGCAATCATTTAAAAATTAGTGGCCAGTTAAATACATTTTTTGTATCATCTGATCAATCAATGGTTTTCTGAGTCCTTTTTTATAACGTGTTAATATTTTTCTCCTCCACAGTGTCACGGTGCCAGGTGGACGAAGCAAACCTCACACCATCGAGGAGTTGGTAGAGGGTAAACCACCCCGCGACTCCTCCCGGGGCAACGGCAGCACTTTATCGCCACGGCAACCAAAGGTGAGCAACTCTTCCAAGACGGCGGCGGCGGCCAACTCCATGAACGGCAGCCAGGACCCGGCCCCACCGCCCCTGTTGGTGGAGCCCTCCCTGACCTGTCCCTACGGCAACCCGCTCACTGCCCTGCCCCCCTGCGACACACCGGTAACCGTGGGCTCCTACCCCAGCGCCAAGAGCTTCCTGGGCATGAGGGCCCGCGAGCTGTTCCGCAACAAGAGCGAGAGCCAGTGCGACACGGAGCAACCCGCGACGCGTTTGTCCGGTCTTGCCCACGGCCTGAAGACGGATCTGTGCGTGGAGCCGTCCTGCCCAGGTTACGGCGCCCCCGTTGGTCCCGTACCTTCCTCCACTCCAACCCGAACCCCTGCCACCCCTCTCACTGTGCCCACCCCCTCTGAGCCCAAGCAGCGGGCCACCAGCCAGGAAAGCCCCCGCCGGAAGGCAGCGTCAGGCTCAGGCGGAGGGAGGGGTCAGGCGGGGTCAGGGCGCCCCCGGCAGCAGCAGCTAAAGATCATGGACTACAACGAAACACACCACGAGCACAGCTAGAGACACGGATCTGAGGCGGGACGCAGGGCGGCGGCCGAGAGACTACAAGTTTAAAACGATGGAGAAGAGCTACAAATCAGCTAAAGAGTTAACATGTCAGTGACTCTTTGGAATTCAGTGTTATTTGTTC
Source organism: Notothenia coriiceps (assembly GCF_000735185.1). Lineage (NCBI taxonomy): Eukaryota > Metazoa > Chordata > Actinopteri > Perciformes > Nototheniidae > Notothenia > Notothenia coriiceps. Next base: position 5,181 of record NW_011345600.1, on the reverse strand, counting down.
AAATCCTCTGAGTGGACAACAGGATTTCCCACAATGTTTTCCTACATTCTTTTTTTTCTTCTTTTTTTTCCAGTCATTCCCCTGAAAAATGTTGAAAAGGATACAAAGTTGATGAGTTGTTACCAGTGGAGATGCTAGTGGTATGCATTTAGATTGTATGCAAAGACGCTCATGCTAGCAAGATGCAGTTATCGATAACTGTGTGACACTGTGAGTCTGAAGATTAAAGGATAAATGAATCCAAATGACAAAAAAAAAACACTTTGCTTGAAAACATTTACCCATATTTCTCAGATATGTCGCTTTATTATGCCTTCACAGCCAACACAATGGTAGCAGCAACTTGTCTTCTGAAACAGTGTCAAGGTTACTTTGGATAATCAACAAACTTTTCTGAATTTGTACTGGAACTACTTTTGAGTGAAGAAATAGTCCCTTTGAAAACGAATTAAAGTGAGGTTTGTGGAGTCACATGGACACTATTTGACAAAGACGGGCTGTGATATTTTTTAGATGTCAGTTGTAACTTCTGAGGGCACCACAATTATAGCTTATTTCACCACCATTGTGTTGCTTATGAAAACAGGAATCTAAGAGACAAACATCTCCAAATGTGGACAGATAAAACAATAAACAATTAGAGTTAAGTGAGAATTCCTTTTTGTAGTTTGGATGTGCTGACCCTTTAAAATCCAAACAAAGAGCTAGTAATGTTACATCTGTCAGGCATGCTTTGGCGTTGACCATGGACCGAAATATATGTTTGATATCAGAATGCATGTTGAGGGTTACATCAAAGCGGTTGAGGTGATAAGTACCTACAAGACGCTTCGTTTACTATGGGGAAACTTTGAAGTGAAACCACTTGAAGAACTGACATTTCCATACAAAACTCAATTGAGTTTTTGTCCAAATTAAGTCAGAGAGAGAATGTGTGTTTGCAAAAAGGCAAGCATGTAGGTCGTGTTGGTTCTCGTATTTCAGCTGAAATGAGGAAAGTGTATGAAAATGTAAAACTGAAATTGTTTGCATTCTTTTGAATTCTATTGTACCTTTTTATGTTTTATTTATTCAGCCATGAAGGGCTCCCATGACGTACATATCCTACATTTGAATCAGACCTGGCAAGTAACGCAAGCCCAAGCTATAGTTACCTCGTTTTCTTCTGATTATTAGAAGTAAACTCTGGCATTGAAAGTCGTCTAAATCCTGTTGTCCACCTGGAACTCCTGCTGTCACTTCCTTTTGCCTCGCTATTCTAAAGCATGTTCAACAATCCACTTTAAATGCCAACAGTAGTAACTACCGCAAACCAAGACAAAAGGTACAATCAGCACAAACTGAAGAAACCAGGACTCTGAACAGAGCTTGAGATATCTGGGATAAAATGGCAAAAAGGAAGTTCTTAAGGCAGTGGCTTGTGTTTAACTGTGAACAATAAAGATCGTCTTCAATGTTTTGCACTACAATTCTGAGTTTGGCTTTTTTTCTGTCGCCTAATGTAATCCCCTCCATTTGTAGCCTACCTCTGTGGAAATGTAGCATCATGGTGTTTTTTCATTATGGCCAGTTGAGTTTGGTTTGGGGACGAGACACTTTCAGGTGTTTGCACATCGAAGAGTCAGTCTGTCCTTCTAAACTGTGTTGTTGGTTTTCAGCTCAATTGAAAACAGAAAGACAATCAAGGAGTTTCTCATGACAGTACAGTAGCCTATTGGATGATTGTCTTTGGTTGTCAACCCTGTGAAATAACGCCCAACTACGCTTTAAAGCACAGGTTTGACCACTAGAATATAAAAATATATTATTAAAATAGGGATTAATCAGTTTAGTAATTTTCTTTACCATATTTTCTTTTAAGTGTAGGCTACCACAGTATACTCAATATATTTGGTTTTTCAATTGTTATTCACACACTTAATGCAATTAGAAATTGTCAAAGGTCTTTTCCACTATTTTTAAACGCGCAGATTTGTACAATTTTTACAGTCTTTGATTAGTTTCCCCATCTAAATAGGGAAACCCGGGGCTCAGAGGGGATACATTTTGCCATTTGTAATATTTTTGTTCAATAGAAAAAAAGGGTTTAAAAACATACAGGAATATTCAAATGATTTGATTGTATTGACGCAGTTCTTGTAGGAGTACTTTTATCATACGAAAACCTTTTCCCTCTCTCGTTTCTGTCCTTAACTTCATTAGCTTAGTTTAGCATAAACCGCTAGCTTAGCACTGTTCATGGTTTAAAAACCGCCCAGCTGAATTTAATGAGGCGAATTAACCTGCCTCTGCCTTATCGTAGCATATATTACTGTAATGAATGGATATCGTATTTTCAACTAACGTAAACTCTCAGTATAAGACGGCCACATTTTCCAAAATGTATTTTTTCTTCCTCAAATATCGAGGTAAGTCTAAAAAGTTCTAATTTCAACATTTCGGTTTCGTTAGCTAAACACAAGATAGCGAATTAGCCAGTTCCTGCAGCAACATGCAGTTTAATTTGACTACCTGCATGAAAACTGTAATTTCTTAATTGTTACTTGGTATGTAAGTGAAAAGAACGTTACAAATTGTACATAATTTACATACAAACATGCTTTAAAAACAATAGGACATGTACAGTAGGCAGGACAGTAACCAAGGTAGGCCTACATGTTAATTATTCACGTATGACATTGACGATTTAAGAGGATATTTATTTACTAGCCTGCTTAAGTCTTAAGGGATATCTCAACCTTGTAGCCTACAGTGAATCTACAATTTCAAATTTAAAGTGGGAGGTTGTGCTTTTTAATAGAATGAATCTGCATGCTGAAAGATCTTGCTGAAGTGGAAGTGAGTCCTCTTTGTAATGCCTACCCAAAGTACAGCCAATACCAAATGTTCCAAATCAGGCAATATGTATATAATCTATATTCATTTTGGTATATGATAGTATATCCACTAATTTCGTGAGTTGAGGGTTTATGTCTGGATTTAAAGATATACTGTCAAAATATTGAATTTAGCTTGATTAGGCCTTATTTTGTTTTGTTTTTTGTATGTTTTCTAGTCCAAAGGCAGTTGTTCTTGAAATACTCTCTTCCAATAACCTCAAATGTATTGTTGGAAATGTTTTCATAATATACAATATTCTTTCTTCACACTCCTGTTAGTGTCCCTGTTTCTTTATTGTTTGTATTTACTTGTATCCTTCTGTTAGTTGTCCTGTTTCCACCAGAGGACACTGTTGCTCCAAAATGCAGCCCAGTCCACAGCCATGTTGGGATCAACAGGTAAGACAGTGTGGTAAATACGGTGTTACACAGATGATGATTGAACATGATCCACATGCTTAGGCTGTTAATGGTGCTGTTCAATATATGACAGCTGAATTGATGATATTGACGAGAAGTGCTGTTATTTTTCCTGGTTTTTTGGTTATATTTCAGTCTAGGAAATGGTATCACAACTGTTGAAAAAGCAGAACAACCTTCTGTAAAGACAGCATACAATACATTCAATAAAATATGACTGATGCTTAAACAAAAGTTGATTTATACAATTACATTCATCCTATTTATTCATGAATCTATTTGAATTGTATTACACAAATGTGAATGTAACAGAATTCTGTCTCTTTGTGTTAGTATTTTTTTATGTGTGAATGTACATACGTGACGATGTGTGCGTGTGTTTTATCAGCTCCCTATTCCCCAGGCCTGGCTGTGAACTCTCATCCTGTTTCCAGGACTGAATCATTTTTTGTGAGTACAACCGACCAAGTATGATTAGTTTATGAAAAGTGTGCATATGTATTTCACGAGTGAGTCCAAAAAAAAAAAAAAGAAAAGTGGTATGATTAATTTACCAGCATTCCGCAGGGTCAAGGAAATTGATGCAGGATAATTGGGCACGCAGGGAATCCTTGGCAATTTGTGCTTTCAGACTCTACTTGAGAAATTAGATGTCAGTGCAAATGTGAAATTGCTCCTCAATGTTCTCAAAGATTCCATAAAAATTTAAACATAAATCTTAAGTATTTCCAGCAAAGGGATTCTTCCCCTTTTTTTTTATTGCCAACTTGAAATGAAGCCCTGTGAAAATGATCTNGTTTTCAGTGTAACATAATTTCGTTGTGACGAAAAGGGAGCTGAGCCAGAATAGGTGAGGGTAGGAACGAAAATGGCGCGGTAGACAGAGAGCTTTGCCTTCTGGCTCAGCTCCCTTTTCGTCACAACGAAATTATGTTACACTGAAAACATTCAAGTGCATGGGGTGTGGTGTAATAATGTGAGCATGGAGGGGGGAGAGCATACCTTTCTAGGTGGACTGGACTGGACTGTGTTGGCTGGTAAGGAGATTATGGGGAAGTCATCTGATAGGCTGGGAGGTGGGGAGGAGGTGGCTGGAGTGCTGGAGGCAGGCGTTCCTTTCCCTCCTGCTCAGGAAACCATCAGCAGGAAAGACAATTCCAGTGTTACTTAGTTAAAAACACTACAGTCAATCAACAGTTGTTTTAAACCTGGTGTGAGTGTGTACCTGATGTGCAGTGAAAGCGGCTGGGAAGGTGTGAGGCACTCTGGGAGAGCTCTAGGTTGGGCGACATGCCCCTGGAGGAAGGGGGCGTGGCCATGCCGCACAACGAGGAGGGGCTCCACAGAGGGTCCTTCCCCCCGCAGGAAGAGTTGATTTCACAGGTGGAGTTCTGCAGAGAAAGAGACAAAACAGTACAATTATTACAGAAAAGTAAGAATAGTTTAGCATTGTTCTCTCTCTAGAAGGGAGATGGATTATGTCTAGAAAGTAGAATTACAATTGGCGGCAAGTAGTTTTATTTTAGGATACGGTCTGCAAATGGGGGGGAAACAGCTACCTTAGCTCTGTTCATTTGATATATAAGTAGCGAGACTACCTGTTCCCTCCTGCTTGATTCTTTAACAGGGTTAGACATTAAGGGTAAAATGCCACTGGCCCAACCATTGTAACCACTGGCCCGGAGCATTCGTCCAAAAAAAAAAAAAAACGACTAATAATGAAGAAAATTAACACATTTGTTGCAATAGTAATTTATGCACTAACTACATTATTACTTGTACTACAACATTTGAATAATCAGTTCTTCCTCATTTTCCTCAATTGTTCATATTTGGTTTATTAAAATAATGATATTGTGGTCATTGTTCAAAAATGTCTGCT
>NW_011345599.1:0-2273 GCF_000735185.1 Notothenia coriiceps | reverse complement strand
ACAACCTCCATCTCAACGTCAGCAAAACCAAGGAGCTGATTGTGGATTACAGGAAGCAGCAGAGAGAGGGACACGCCCCCATCGCCATCAATGGGACTACAGTGGAGAGAGTCAGCAGCTTCAGGTTCCTCTGGGTCCACCTCACTGAGGACCTGACATGGACTCTTCACACCTCCACCATCACCAGCGGCTTGACAGCGGCTCTTCTTCCTCCGCAGGTTGAGGAGGTTCAACATGGACTCCAGGATACTCTGCAACTTCTACAGGTGCACCATAGAGAGGATCCTGACCTTCTACAAGTGCACCATAGAGAGCATCCTGACCTTCTACAGGTGCACCATAGAGAGTATCCTGACTGGCTGCATCACGGCCTGGTACGGCAGCTGTACCCCCCTCAATCGTGAGGCTTTACAGAGGGTGGTGAAAACTGCACAGAACATCACCAGGGCGGAGCTGCCATCCATGGAGGACCTTTACTCCCAGCGGCTCAGGAAGAAATCCCTCCGGATTATCAAAGACCCCCATCACCCCAGCCACAGACTGTTCAGTCTGCTGCCGCAGCATCCGGACAAAAACCACCAGATTCAGAGACAGTTTCATCCCACAGGCAATAAGAATGTGAAACACCTGAACTGTTGTAACAACATCCATAACATTAATCTTGCTACTTAGTAATTATTTATCTATTTATCTAATATATCATTCCAATAGTGTTGCAATAGCTTGCATATAGACTCTTATTTCACTACTATTTTTCTTTTTATATTTACTTTTTAATATTTACTTGCACTATATTTTTCTGTATTATTGTGTTGCACTGTTGGAGAAGCCTGTTACCTAAAATTTCCATTGACATAACTACTCGGTAGCTATGTTCGTATGTCAAATATAGAACCTTGAACTAGTCCAATGGTGTCAGGTAATATATTTTTCCCTTAAACATCATCATTTCAGTTGCACTTTAAATTTAAATATGCTCTTTCTTCTGGTTTTATATTTGTATTGTCTGCGAGGGGGGTGTTTGAATTGTCCCGCCCATATCACGTACAATGTGTTGGAGCATTAGCACACAAAACCTATACCACTCTACAAAAAACAGGATAGGGCCCCTTGAAGTCCATTTTGAACTAGTTCCTGTCCATAAGTGTATGTATATATTTGTATTTTCAACCATTAGACTTTATATATATTTTGTAGGATCATATAAGTAGGCCTAAATCACATCAGGCAGATAAGATCAGTTCATTGTATAGCTTAATCTTTAGGTTTTGCCTTTTTTAAATACATATACATTAATAATACGTTATAGTTTATACATGTTTTGGGTCAATTATATTCATGACTAGTCTAAAAATCTGTTAAATATTTCGAATTATTATTTCGATTAAGCCAACAAAACATAGGTTGAATATTCCTGTACTTTCTAATTCCAATTTAAATAGTTGAAATAAATATTACAATACCAGTTTTCTTTTCAAAATCGTGCAGTGCCTAAATAGAAAGTAGTCCACAGCTATTTGTATCTTTCAGAGGGTTTATTATATAAGGGATAATGTGCTGCGACGCGGTCATTATGGGGAAAAGAACACCGACAGGTTGATCAGGAGCCCGACGCGAAGCGGAGGGATCTAGATCGGCATAAAGGTTTTCTTTTCCCCATAATGACCAAGTCGCTGCACATTATCCCGCTTATTACATGGCCACATTCTCAACAAAGTAACGTTATGACTCCCACTATTAATTGAAATGCTTTTATGGATTTAGAAAATGATTTTATTGATTAAAAAATTGTTGTATTGATTTAAATTGACATGCATCCGCTAAGAAAAATAGTCCGTTGTTACTGTTTGAACTAACGTAGCAACGGCAGGAACTGCTTCGATAGCGTTTTTGAGGAGCTTTTTTATTACAGATTTGAAAACATTGCTCCTCGCTTTAAAAGTAGCACAATTCATTATGTCAAACCTTGGAAAGTATCTAGATATCCCTGCCCTAATGCCAAAGTAACTGGCAACTGAGTATGTGTCGCCGTTTGATGTCTATGTCTGGACCGTTGCGTAAAAAGGAGGATTTCTGCCCGTTACTTCTCCGCTGTTTTCTTGTCGCTCTTGTCTTGTCAGTTAGAAAAGCAAACTGCATGCAGTTTGCTTTTCGGCCAAACTGTATACGGTTAAATCGAACAGACTTCTTTGTGCAGATGTGAGCGTCCTTAACAACGGTCAATAAGTCCTTGACAGCGGTCTGTCTGTTCGGTATTAACAATGTGTCACGTG
>NW_011345598.1:92440-114578 GCF_000735185.1 Notothenia coriiceps | reverse complement strand
CATTCATCAAGTATTATGTCTTCTTATCAAGTGTTGTGGTAGAAATGATGCTATTCAAACAAAGTCAATCTACTTTACATTACATTACATTGCATTTAGCTCTCGCTTTTATCAAAAGCGACTTACAATAAGTGCATTCGACCAGGAAGATACAACCTTGAAGAAAACAGAATCATATAAGTACATCAGGTTTCATAGAGCTAAAACATTTCAAGTGCTACTCAACTGGCTTTAGATAAGCCAGTCCTTTATTAGTATATAAGTGCTCTGTTAATAGTTCTATCGCTCGAAGTGGAGTCGAAAGAGATGAGTTTTCAGTCTGCGCCGGAAGATGTGTAAGCTTTCTGCTGTCCTGATTTCAATGGGGAGCTCATTCCACCATTTTGGAGCCAGGATAGCAAACCCACGTGTTTTTGCTGATGGGAACTTGGGTCCCCCTTGCAGTGAGGGTGCAGCGAGCTGTTTGGCTGATGCAGAGCGGAGTGCACGTGCTGGGGTGTACGGTTTAACCATGTCCTGGATGTAGGAAGGGCCAGATCCATTNCCTCCTTCGCACTCTCCAAGAACTTGGAGTTTCAGGCTCTGCACTTTCCCTCCTCACCTCATACCTCAAAGACCGTACCTACAGGGTAATTTCGAGAGGGTCCGAGTCTGACCCTTGTCAATTAACTAAAGGGGTCCCTCAGGGCTCTGTTCTTGGTCCCCTCCTCTTCTCCTTGTACACAAACTCGCTCGGATCTGTCATTAGCCCGCATGGTTTTTCATACCACTGCTACGCTGACGACACCCAATTAATTCTGTCCTTTCCCCGCTCAGAGACCCAGGTCGTCGCACGCATCTCTGCTACCTAGCAGACATCTCTCAGTGGATGTCTGCTCACCACCTCAAGCTCAACCTTGACAAGACTGAACTGCTTTTCCTTCCGGGAAAAGATTGTCCCACTCTTGACCTAACAATCAACATCGGCACCTCTATTGTTTCCCCGACTCAGACTGCAAGGAATCTAGGTGTGACCCTAGATAACAAACTGTCCATCACTGCAAACATCGCTGGAACAACCTGCTGCTGAAGATACACTCTTTACAACATCAGGAGAATACGTCCCCTCTTGGCCCAGAAAGCGACGCAGGTTCTGGTCTAGGCTCTCGTCATCTCACGCCTAGACTACTGCAACTCCCTCCTGGCTGGTCTACCTGCATGTGCCATCCGACCTCTGCAGCCCATCCAGAATGCTAGCGGCTCGTCTGGTCTTCAACCTTCCTAAATGTTCCCACACCACTCCCGCTCCCTTCACTGGCTTCCGGTAACTGCTAGAATCCACTTCAAGACACTGGTACTTGCGTACCATGCTGCAAATGGATCTGGCCCTTCCTACATCCAGGACATGGTTAANCTTAAGTGCTTTGACAAAAAAATCCATAACAAAAATGTAATCTGTGGAAGCGGGGCCGGGCCGGCTAAAATGATTGGTCGTGCTTTTTACAGTACTACGGCTTCCACAGATTACATTTTTGTTATGGATTTTTTTGTCAAAGCACTTAAGATATTCATTGCTATCGGGATGTTAAGAGCATTCCATGGAATATAACAAAATATAGTTGTATTTATTAACTCTGTGCGGTCTTCATCTAAAAGCCCAAATAAAATATTAAAGGGTGTAAATGTAAATTCAACATTTGCCGCCAAATAATTTGCAAAACATTATGATTTGTGGAAACATTTTCATTATTAAGATTTTATTTTATTTTAACCTCTTTTCCTTTCTCTTTCTTGATCCTCCTTAGCAACCGTCATTACAGTCCTTGACAGCGGTCTGTTCTACTGGATTAACAGCGTGTCACATGTTCTGAATCGACCAATCAGAACTTTATTTAGCCTCCGTATTGTTTATGGTTGAATGTGGGCCGCAAAACATTTTGTGATTCTTCAGTGGGCCCTGAGTTGAAAAAGGTTGGGAACCGCTGGACATTGATAAGCAGCATATTTAAATACCCTAAATTATGATCAGAATCGTTGCCATTTATTTTTCCGTGTCTTGACTAATTGTTTCAGCTTGATTATCAAAATGAAAGTACGAGTATGGGAATGAAAATCCAGACTGTCGATTTACTACATTTCTTCTTGCCTAACTGCTTTGGTTATAGAGCATGAGCTATGCAAATAAGCTTCTTACATCTCCTTTAACTAACGACCAGGTGCCAATAAATGGTCTTAGTGTCAGGCTCATTCATTTGCATTTCCTGCTGAGTTCCATTTACCTATGTTCTCGACACAATCTGCCTGTTGTTTTTGGGTTTCTGCTCTATAAATAAGATCCTGTGGGTGACGTGAGTTCCTCTCTCAGCCCCTGTGTTTATGTCTGTATTTACATGTAAATGTACAATACTGTGGCTGTTTGTGTGAGTATTTCTGTTTGTGGTTGTGCTCTGTGTGTCACCGTCCTCGCGGTCATCTGCTCACCAAGACCCTATGGGAGACTAGCTTTCTTTTGTCTTCTATTTCTCGTGAGCTTGAGTTATAACAGTGTTGCATGTTTGCTTCTCTTTTAAAACAAACCTCTGATAAACAAAGAGGTCTCTGTGCAGATCAAACCAGTATCGCCGGCTTTGAGCCCAGAAATGACCTCACCTACGGATTTGGAATTTTTTTTTCATCCATCCTTTTAACAGGTCCACAAAAATGTCCAGACAGAGCTATGTAATCTGTTCGGTTAGATGTAATCTCAGATTACAGATTAGGGTAGAGCCCAAAATGTTGACGCTGGATAACTCTCACACACTGTAAAAGGAAGGTTTTATTCACCACATTCGGTGTAATGTAGGTAGTTTACCTCAGTGTCTGTTTCTAAACAGTCATGTGTTTGTCAGTAACCTGTGTGTGCATGCAGAGAGGAACTGATACTGTGAGACAAGAGGAAATTGTGGGTGAAAGAAACTTACATGTTGCTTCCTCCCAGAGCTGGATGTCACCAGGCTAATCTGCCCACAGTAATTACAGAGCTCTAACAGTGGGGGGGATAAATATGTCTGTGTGTTGTGTGTGTGTGTGTGTGTGAGGGGGTGGCAGTGGCCTGTACAAAAAGTATTGATGTGTTTACAGCATCAACAGAAAAATGACACAAACAATATTTAATGAGAATATCACTGTTGCCACATCCTCCATAGAGAAGTGACTCAATGTCTTTTGTCCATACACGATCTTAGTGCTGCGTGTAGATGGGTTGGTTCGGAGGTTAATCAGCTGATTTCTAGGCATGACGCGCCAACCCCCATCACATGGATGTAACACAAGTGTCGTACCTCTGCAGTGTACTGACTTTGATCTGATAGTTCCTGTGTATGTCGACCACAGCCCGATTCTTCTGGCTGCTCGTTTCCACTATTAGCTCATCATTCTGACTAAAGCGTGGTTAGTGCTCGCCGCAGTGTCCCCTGCGCGAGGGTGCACAAGGCAAAAGTGACGTTATAACGTATTGTGTGTAAAGTGCAATGCCCTGCAAGCTTTTGAGACGCTTGGTGACGCACCGCTGAAGTTTAAGAACAAGGTTTACTCTGCTCGCTTTTCAGAAATGACTGCCACAATAACTTACTGCTGAAAGCAAAGGACTTGAATTTAGAAGTGAAATTAACTTTCACTATTTAATACGTCTCAGGAAAAAACTGCCAATTAGTTTTTTAATGCTTCACAAAGCGACAATCTTAAAATCTACATTTAAGTAAAAATGTTGTCAGCCGAATCAAATTGTTAACGGGGTATTCAACCTTTCAACCTTCATTTCATTTCAATTTTATTTGCAAAAATGTGCCTTATATATAATGTAAACATGGCGGTAGCACTAATTGACTTCTTACTTCTTCACAAAATGTTTTCTTTGTACGCCACCTGCCTTTTCAGAGAGAACTGCAATGGACAACGCCTTGACCTTAAATTCCTTTTTCTATACTCCTGGCTTGTAGAGTATGAACAAGGTTCATCAGAGGAAACATTAGCCCCGACTGTTTTCATCATCTGGGCCCTGGGGAGCTGGCAGAAACATGTTTTCATACTGCCATATTCATCTACTACCCAGGATGCTTTCTCTAAACTTCAAATACAACTGAAGGCACTTTCATTCTTACTTTGTCAAACTGCCAGAGGGTTTTTCATTAAGTAGAAGTGATCTGACCACAAAACAGATGGAAAACGTTGGCACTAAAAGAGCTTCACTGGGCCTTTCAGGAAGAGGAGCATTTTGTAAATTGAAAATTGTTTCCACTAGCCAAGTAATATCGGTTAAGTAAAAGATGCGTCGCTGTGTAAAAGTAGCAGCAGCAGGTGGTTCTCTGATGAAGGAATTGCCGCAGAGCACACCGGCTTTGTTGTTGGAGTTTTATGTAGACGTCTAAGCAAAGTGCTGTCTGCCGATAGTGGCAGCTTGAATTAAACTCTTTCTAACTCTCATAATAACGTTACCCATTGAATGCAGTCTTGCATAATGCTTAAGGTGCTTCAGGTGAGGATTTGTCCCAGTTTATCTGAGTTCATTGTATTGTCCCCCCCCACACAGCATGTGCTTATAATCACACCCTGAGCATTTCATTCCCAGCGCTCTCTGACTGCGCGGTGTTTATTACTCATCATTCATTCACCATTGATGTGGCATTAGTGCTACTCTTAACATTTGTTTGAGGAGGCCAATTATTAAGTCTATTGTTAATAATGACCCTGACAAATACATTTCAAGTGATTCAGATACAGTCAGTCAATCAGATGATTCAACATATCAGCAGCTTGGAAAGAACCCATGGAAAGGACTATCACGATATGAAGTGGCCTTGAAGTACTCCTGCATTTGGTCTGCTCATATCTTTCTTGGATTCATTTCACATAAGCCACAATTGTGAGTGTAATGCACGACTAATACTACAGACCAATCAGCACCGGTTTACTCGATCTCCGTAAATCTGGAAAAGGAATCTTTCAAAGGCAAAGTTTTCTCTTTTTAGAACAAACATCAAGCTGCATATAAACTTAAATCACACCATGACGAGGATAGCTGTAATTAATTTTACATTCGAATTTCGAACCAGAGTTTGTAATTTGAAGAAACATTATGATATATATGTGATGGCTTTAACCATAATGCAGTGCACACTGTTGCACAAACTAGGGATGTACCGATCACCTTTTTTTGCTTCTGATCATTTCATTTTGCCAATCTGCCGATACCGATTTTTCCCGATCCGACCTTTATGCAATGCATTAAGAGAAAAAAAGTTTTAATTTCCACCACGCGGAACCTCTGCCTTGCAAACATTGCATCTGGCTCTTACACTGCCTTCGCTTTCAATTTTATAATACTTCCAAACTCCTGACATTTTCTCTGTCCCGACTCCCGAGTCACCAGCTGAACGTAGCCTCTTGTTAGCTTACTGCTACTATTAGACACTGCGCCCTGCCCACTCTGTTGCCAGATTTGAGAGAAATAAGCAACCAGGTCTATGAAAACAAGCCCAAAAGAAGCAACACATACATGATGTGTAATTTTAAACCAAAACTAAGGCCTCAGGATGACTTTAAGACGTGAACATGGTCATTTTTGTTTTGTAACATTAAATAAAATAATAAAAAATATTTTATAAAAAAAATAAAAAATTCACGTGATCAGATCGGGACATCTCTAGCACAAACACAAAAGGCTCTTATGTGCCTGTGCAGATTACAAACTAAAGTGGTTCACTAATGCCGGGATGCACAACTTCTACAGTAAAATCCCTTCATGTCAGAACGTGGCTCGCTGTTATTATTGGTTTAAGTGGGAATGCTGTTTATGTGTGTGTGTATCCCCTCTGTGACCTTGTGTGTCAGCTGTGAGAGGATCAGCCCTCCGTCTGACTCGAACTGAGGTCAGAGGTCAACAGCAGCAGTTTAAAGGAAAAGTCAACTTCACTTGAATGAGCTCTTCAGCATTGGCCTGTTTGCACACAGACGAACTGTAAAACCCCTAGATGACAGGAGGGAGGATTATGACAGTCGCTTAAAGATGACCTCAGTCACTGGATCATTCATACGTCTAAAGCCCTATTAACACTAACCACGTCTATGATCTTAATCCTATGCACATGGCCCAGTACCTCAATTACCTACCATATTTCACTGACACAGGAATTATTTGATTATTTTAGTCCCGTGTGAATCAGCATCTCAGGGATTTGTGGTTGAATGTGTAATATCTTTGCAAGGTGTTTTGTTTTCTCGCCTTTCCAAATTCTGGAGGCTCATCTCTCTACACAGCATGAAAACCTGTCTCTACTGTAACTTTTATGAATATGTCAATGATATGCATGGCCAACAACACACATCCTGGTTTGACACACTGACACACATCTCACAGAGAAGGCCTGTGATACAGCTCTGCTCCTGTCAGCATTCGTTGCTCTGTGTACTGTAGCACCCCTTAACCTGCACCAGCTGTGCACACACCAATACATTCGCTTCCTGCACCTCAGGGGAGCTTTTGGCCAATGGGCTCGCTCTCCTGGCCAGTTGGCCCTCGCCGTTAGTACCGTGTTCTCCAATCAGCACATTCCTCTTTCTCTAGACAGCACAGGGAGACGATTTTTTGGCAGCGCACACAGGGTGGGGTAACGCTCATATCCTGTCCCCTGACCTCAGATTACACGCACGCACGCACGCACGCACGCACGCACGCACGCACGCACGCACGCACGCACACACACACACACACACACACACACACACACACACACACACACACACACACACACACAGTCACTGTACTGTTTTGCTCATCCTCGCACTCAAAACACCACATTCTTGCTCTCAAAACACACAGCTTTCCCTCTGTCTTAAAGCAGCTGCTCTCTTTCAGTGCAGACCCTCGCTGTCTCTACCCACTGACAGCCACAGAGCCGCTGTGGTCGTGCCAGTCTTCGCCCGTTGTTATGCCTTCACCCTAATACAGACTCTGCTCTGTCTGCGTTAATGACCCTCCATCTTTCCATGCCTCCCTTCCTCCCTGCAGGCAACACTTGGACACCAGCACTGGGCTGGACAGAACCCAGTCTCCAACAACAATGACGTTCCAGTCCACGACAATCAATTTGCTGCTGATTGCTGCGCTTCCATGTCTGTCTGAGTGTTTATCTCCACATTAACAAGCCTGTAGCGTCCAGACGTGGAAGAAGCACTCAGATCCTTCGCTTAAGACGAAGTGACCATACAAAAAGTGTAGAAATAATCTGTTCCAAGAAAAAGTCCAGCACTCAAAATCTTTTATCAATCCCAATTAAAAGTGCAACATTTTAAGCATGAAAATATATTTACATTTCCAAAAGTGTAGGCCACATCATTATGTAAACGGCTCATTTCGAGATAATGATGAATTAATGTGTTGGTAAAAGTACATACTGCTGGGTTGCTTGACTTGTATTATTAAGTAACATCATAAATGATTCGTTTTTGATTTATATTTTGAATCTGCAAAGCAACTTATAGCTTAAATTGGAAGATAAATGTATTGAAGCAAAAAGGACACAATTGGCTTACAAAATCGAGTCGCGTAGAAGTATATCGATGCATAAAATACTCAAGTAAAGTAAATATACTTAGTTATACTCATCACTGGTATCGCGCCAAACAAAAAGAGAATCGACTGTAACACATTACTGCTCTGTCTTTCATCACAAGTCCATTTCAGGCCAGTGTGTGCACCCAGGCATGAAATCACTGCTGTCCCCCCCCCCGTCCCCCCCCATTCAAATCTTTCTTACGCCGCAGAGAAAGACAAAGCACTCCACACTCAATCACACACCCACTCCCTCTTAAACTCCGACTTTGTTCCGCTGTTCTTCGTCCCTCTACTCCCTCTTTCTCCCCCCGTTCCTTGTGATTTCTCAGTGTTGTGAAACCTCACTTCCCTTCTTGGGAAAGGATCAGGAATAAAAGTATACAAATCCACAAACTCAACCCTTTGGGGAGCTTTCTTCTTAATTCAGTGGTTTTTCTGGCAAAACAGCGGAGTGTGTGAAAGCTTAAAGACACACAGAAACTGAGTCACACTCGGGACTCCCCACCCTGTGTCGGCTTAACCAGCCCACCTCCCTCCAATCTGCTGCTGAACTCTGTCTCCCCTGATCTCTCTCTCTCCTCATTTTCTCTCTACACACACACACACACATCTTCCCACTCAAATCTGCCAGTGCCTCCTGCCCTGTGTTTATCACCTCACCCCCTACAACCTCCCCCTGTCAGTCGGCTGGACGAGGGTTTCTGAGTTGTCACAGTGTGGAGGAGGGATTGAGGCTAAGCAGTCTGTTGGCACTATTGCACTTGACATAGCATTCGGTGTTATCGCTGGACACGGCAGAGGGGAATAACAGAGAGTTTGCAGTACTGGGATTGTTTGTGTGTACAAGGGGAGTGTGTATGTATGTAAGTGAACTGTAAAGGGTGTGCCCTGCATGCTTGTTTGCTGCACTGTGTGTTTTAGGGGTCCCAGTTAATCGGACTTTGCCTCTTTTGCTCTCCGACAAACTTTGTTAGCGGCCTGTGAGAGTCCGGCCAGTCCAAGGCCAAATGAGGAAGGGCTGGGTGTACAGTGGGGAAAAAGAGGGGGGACTAGGACGGGGGAGATAAACTGTTGAGTCCCACTGAAATGGCTTCCTTTTTGCTCTGCTAACTATCCCTTCTTCCCGATAGCCTTCAGTGTTGCCATTGTTCCTGCAACGCTCGGTTATCTTTGGGTTTCAAATCATATTTGGGTTTCGTAGCCTGGAGGAGGCTTTTGTACACTCATCATGTTTATTCCCCGGGGTTAATGTAAGGCCAAACAATGGCGCTATCTCCTTGCCTCGTTGTAAATGGACTGAGCCGTCAACATTTAGAGTTCAGTAGATTTGTTTTAAAGAGGATTATTATTATGACTCAACCCTGTGTGCGTGTGTGCGCGTGTGTGTGTGTGTGTGTGTGTGTGTGTGTGTGTGTGTTTTCTACATCTGGCTCATCTGTGTGTGTGTGGTAATTATGACTAACCTAACGGTGTGGTGTCGCTGTCCTCTCTTCTAGGTGACATCACACAGAAGGGATATGAGAAGAAGAAATCCAAGCTGATGGCCTCCTGCATCCCACACATGCCGAGTAAGACAAACTCTTCTTCTGCTCTTGCTTTTCCTTATTTCACTTCTTACCTTTCTCTATTTCTTTCTTTCTTTACTTGAGTTGTTACCTCCTCTTCCAGCATTGTTGGTGCTAGTCACTCTGGCATGGGGAAACTTAAAGTCATTTCTTCAAAAATATCTCTTCAAATCTTGACTTAAGTATGCTTGATGTTTCATCTACGCAAAGATTCTTCTTCACCATCTGTACAGGGAACTAACAATAAAATAAAATAAAATATATATATATCTTCTTCAGCTCAATAAAAAGTAGCTTCACTGAGTATACAGTGTGATTGTAATTCTCTTTGTCCAAGTTGTCAAAGAGAATTTCTGGCTTTTTGTGGCCCTCTAGTGGCCAACATGCAAATTACACAATGATAACAAAGCATACAGTAACAACTTCTCTTATATCTGCACAGCTGTAGAACATCTCCAGAATAAAGTCACAGAATGAGTTAACCTTTCAACACACTTTGCTTCACACTTTACTATCAGAAGTAGGGGAGTACCAGAGTTTCACTGTACTACAGTCACCTCTGTTCTCGCTGGTAAGATGATCTGTTCACTTTTCTCGGTCAGCTGACTCACATGAGGGTGTGGTGTTTCCTCAGGAAGAAATGCACCACATTAGCATCGGCATGAAGAAATCCTTCTCGCGGAGTCACTGTAAACTCATTTAAAAAAGAGAGGAACATTTCACTTCCTTTCAACCTAGTTTAACCTTGGCCTGTTTGGGCTTGCGCTACCACATGACACATGTGACGTGATTACGCACACAGAGAATTGAAAAGCACTGCCGGAATCTAAATCTCATATGGATCATTTCTATATTTAGTACTTGAATTACATTCCCATGGTTGTTAGAGGGTTCTGCTTTGTAATGGGCAGCTTGCCCTGAATGTCAAAGCTGGTTTGAAACTCCAGAGGTCACCGCCTGCTCCGGCACTCGTCCCATTGGGCCTCCTTATCCCTCTGAACCATCATCTGCACCGGGACTCTGGGAGGAGTTTACTAAAAATATATTTAGCTTGAATCTAGCCTAGTTTTATGTACTGCGTTAACAGTACAAGTCACATCAGTCGAGTACATGTCCCTAATTCACTTCATGCTCAGAGGCTCTGTAGTCAGGCTACATTTAGAGAGCATAATATAATATTAATACCTACATATAAGCGTAATGGCATTATGTAAAGCAGGAAGTCTTATGTTTGTTTGTTTGTTTATTAATGTTGCCCTACATGTGTTTGACTTACCCGCTGTGTCCTGCAGATGTGGATCTGTCTCTGCCAGATGTACAGCTTACCCCAGGCCACAGTGCTGACCCCAGCCCCAGCCCAGAGGCCCCGGGCCCCTCCACATCTTCAGCCGCCAGACACCACCGTGCACACCGCAGTGGAGGGGCCAGGGACGACCGCTACAGATCAGGTACACAGCATACACACAGAGATACTTTAAAGAGTCATTAAACACAAGAATTAAGCAGCCTTAACAAGCGTGGCAACCCTCTATGTTTTATTCCTCTAATTCTGAATACTTCACTTGTTTCTCTCTCTGTTATCTTGGCTGTTTATGTAGACATCCACACGGAGGCTGTGCAGGCAGCCCTGGCCAAACACAAGGAGGAGAAGATGGCGCTACCCATGCCGACCAAGAGACGCTCAGCCTTTGTCCAGTCTCCCATAGAGAACTGCACACCTCCAGGTAAAAACTAGATCCACACACTGAATAGTAGTCTCTGGATCAAGACACTGTGGCTACATCCACACTGATAGGATTTAAACAAAAAAATAAACACAACATTTAAAACGTTTATGCCTAGTGTTGACACTACTCTGGGGATTTTAAGCTGTTCAATTAATTGAATCAATCTACTCCTTCCTTCATGTGCAGGATGTCATATTTTATTTGAGCAATGTGTGTTTTGTTTTTATGCGTGTTAATATTAACAGAGATTATTTATGAAATGGTGCTTAGCGCTTGTTTGCACAGTGATCCTTTGTGTTTAATGTGGCTTTAGCCTTTATCCCAGCCTGTGCTTCTCCGTAGCTGACTCCACCTTTTTGAAGAAAGATGTCAAGCCACATTATAGCTGTATATTTTGGGGTCAAATACTTTAAAGACAACCATCTAAATATAAAAGATTTTCTCTTTCCATCAGACACATCCTCTGCATCAGAGGATGATGGCTCACTGCGCAAAAAGGCAGCTCTCAGTGCAGTGCTCGCCCAGAGCCTGCAGAGCCCCGATTACTGGATCAACCGCTCCGTACAAAGCTCCTCCACGTCCTCGTCTGCGTCCTCCACCCTCTCCCATGGAGAGCCCAAGCCCCAGCCCCAGCCCCAGCCCCAGCCACAGCCACAGCCACAGCCACAGCCCCAGCCCCAGCCCCAGTCCCAGTCCCAACCCCAAGCCCAACTTGTTGCTTCCGTGTTGGCCGATGTGCTGGCCCACACTCGCATAGGTACACATCATTAATAAACCTTTAATGTAACAAGATACATAGCAGTGACGGCTAGCTGTTGTTTCCATGTATGACCTCCTCCTTTTGTCTCTCTAGAAAACAGCGTCCCCCCAGATGTGACATCCTCCACTCCCCAGGAGAGGGGGTCCAGGGTGGACCTGCCTCCAGCCGTCAGAGGCATGAGCCGCGGACAGAGCCGCTCCAGCATGATGGATACTGCTGACGGTAGACTCACACAAGAAAAAGATGTTTACAAATACCTATATGTGGTTTGAATGTTTTAACAAGGGTTAGCATTTCCTCTAATTTGCATAGAAAATATCACAGTAGTTTTCTATTCCCTGAAATGTGTTGAATTTGATATCGGTCATCTGATGATGGATCTTGAGATTGGGAGGTCAAACCATTTGCATATGCTAATCATGGCAGTTGAGTGACGTTCTCTGTTTTGCATTGACCCTATGGTTCACAGCATTGCAGTGACGAAGCTGATTAGAGTGTTTTCAAATCAATAAACCATCAGGCCATGTTCACCCAGAATCATCTTCAACATATCCTCATTCCACTGTGTGGTGAACGCCGCTAATCCCAGATATCTGTGTTCTTTCTTTTGGGTCCATTAATCCTGTCCCTGTCTTGACTTTCATTTAAAAAAGGCAAAAGAAAAGGTAATATAAACGAAATCGGGGGAAAGGGTGGGATGCTGAAGAGCCCCAAATCAGCTTGCTTTCCAGCCTGGTGTCTTTCTCTCTGTCTCTATGTTTGTCTCATGTCTTAGGCTTAGACATAGAGAACCTCCTTGTATATAGTTGATTTTCCTAAATATTGTCCAATCTGTGTCCTACCAATTTCCCTCGAATCCTTCCTGCTGCTGATTCTGATCCCGCCTGCTTGCTAGTGCCATTGGTTCTGCCTGTGTGAGAGTGTGCGATATATGACATTAGCATTTGTGTTACAATAGAATTGCGTGTGTGGGTGTGTCCTTGTGTTATTTTGGTTGATTGTTTCCATGTGTTTGTGACTGTGGCTGTTGTCTTGGTGTTTGTGCAGGCGTGCCTGTCAACAGCAGAGTGTCCACTAAGATCCAGCAGCTGTTGAACACACTCAAACGGCCGAAGAGACCACCACTCAGCGAATTCTTCCTCGATGACTCTGAGGAAATTGTAGAAGGTGAGATAACAAGTGTGCATTCATTTTGTCAACAACAAATGGGTTGAACTGAAATCACCCGAGGAACAAGCCCTCACTTTTCATTCATATATGCACATTAGTGTGTGCATTTCCCCCTTCTTCCCTTTCAAATTCAACATACCTACTTGTAATTGGATTTTGCGTGCTTGACTCTTATACAAAAGCATTCCCCCTTGCGTTACTTCCTCTAGCTTTTAAGTTGGACTTTGAATAGTTTGCAAGACTAAGGTTTTAATCTTCATGTGACTTCATGTGACAGGTTTAACTAAAGTTTATACATCGTATTTATTAACAGGCATTCAGGCATCTGACTAAACCTTTCTGAGAAACCTGCTGACTTCAAGATGAGGAAGTGCTTAGGACTGATTCCCACAGCACTTATGCATTATTAATGGACATGAGAAAGAATTGGCGAAAACAATTATACAATTATTATAAATATAAAAACATTAATAAACCTTTAAGGAATAAATGTCACATGCTGTCGGCTTCTCCTAATCAACTCCTGCCTCTGCTCTCCTCTGGTCCAGTGCCCCAGCCGGACCCCAACACCCCGAAGCCAGAGGGACGCCAAATCATCCCGGTGAAGGGGGAGCCCCTCGGAGTCGTCAGTAACTGGCCCCCCGCCCTGCAGGCTGCCCTGGCCCGCTGGGGGGCCACGCAGGCCAAGAGCCCCGCTCTCACTGCTCTGGACGTCACCGGCAAACCGCTCTACACCGTCACATACGGTCAGCAGCACTCACAGAAACATCTGTCCAGCCCAGAGTTAACATTTATGTCATTGTGTCTGCTAAATGTAAATGTGAGATTTATGTCTTGCATATGAGCAATCATTTCTGGCTTGAGCAGATAACACCTACATGTATGTTTCCTACTGGAGCTGCAGTGGGTTGTGGAGTTGAGCTATCCTTGATCTGTTATACAACACAGATAATAAACAACCAACAGGACGAGCTAAAACTATCAATTGCTCTTTTTATCCACAGGAAAACTCTGGAGTCGCAGTCTGAAGCTGGCCTACACACTGCTGAATAAACTGGGCACCAAGACAGAACCTGTCCTACAACCTGGAGATCGGGTAAGCGTCTGTCAGTCTCCTCTCAGTTTGCAAAGCGATAAAGGAACACGGAGTAATAACCTTTTCCTGATCCTCAGGTGGCCCTGGTGTATCCCAACAGCGACCCTGGTATGTTCTGGGTGGCTTTCTATGGCTGTCTGTTAGCCGAGGTCATCCCTGTGCCCATTGAGGTCCCACTGTCACGACAGGTAACAACATCACTGTTGTCAAGTGAATTCCTCTGGTTATCACAGAGAAATACAAAATCTGTTTTTCTTATTGATTATCTGAAGGAGCAGAACCTACTGTATGCACACCTGTAGATCAAAAGAGAGGACGAAAAGGCAGAACGTTTGTAGTTGGCTGCATTTCAAATAAAATGTTGCTTCAAGTCATAATAAAGACAAGTTCTAATCAATCATGTATTTGATATAACACCATCATGGCATCATAGGCCAAGCATTTAATCCCTAAGCAATTTATAACATCATATTTTTAAAAGGTGTGTTACATTGTAAGTGAACATAGCCATAATAAAGAAAAGCTTTTATAACAGGATACATGTTTCAAAATATGGGATTGAAGTTTGAGTGTAGAATATGATGACGATGAAGATAATTAGTTGCCTTGATTGTTTGGCACTAAAAGTAGATCAATTGTAACTGAGTAGCTATTTTATTTTACAAGACTACAATTCCTGATACATGTATTTGTTTCTTCTTGGTACATATAATGCCTCGTTGCTCATATCACCTTAAATACATATTTATTTATAGACCAATGTTTTGACAGCTACAGTACACAGCATGTGTGTTGTGAGTCTCATGACACTTCCCTCTGTCCACAGGACGCAGGCAGCCAGCAGATCGGCTTCCTGCTGGGCAGCTGTGGGGTCAGTCTGGCTCTGACCAGCGAGGTGTGCCTCAAAGGGCTGCCTAAGTCTCCAAACGGAGAGATCATCCAGTTCAAAGGTCAGTCTGCGCAAATACACTACTTTTAATGCTGCCTCAGTCTGTATCAGTCTTTTTGGGAGCCAGGAATATACAATGTGATATCAAATGTAGGGTCATATTGGGTAAACGGATATATCTGTAATCACTCTGCTTGTTAAGTCTGTTCACCTTTGGCCTTAAAACCAGCAGTTTGCAAAGTGAACACTGTTCATTTAGTCAGGCTTCAATTATACAAACTTTGTTTTTGCTTTCTGTGTTTATATATATATTATTATTTTTTGTTCACCAGGATGGCCAAGGATGAAATGGGTAGTGACGGACACAAAGTATCTGACCAAACCATCCAAAGACTGGCAGCCTCACATCCCCACTGCCAACACCGACACTGCCTACATAGAGGTAACCACAAAACAATTTGGTGATATCAAAAACAAAAATGGTTACATTGCTATCACCTCAAAAATGCAACTCAAATATTACCTGCCAATTTTACGGCTCTTTCAGACATACAAATCTATCTATATTTAAAAAGGAATAGAGACAAATAGACAACCTGACAATAAAGGGCCAGTTTTCTCATGTTCAAGTTCAAATGCTCTTTGTTTGTGTGTATGTCTCTTCCAGTACAAAGCAAGTAAGGAGGGGACAGTGATGGGAGTTGCTGTGTCCAAGATCTCCATGCTGACCCACTGTCAGGCTCTGACGCAGGCCTGTAACTACTGTGAAGGTCAGAGACTGTTACTTCTCTTACACTCACTAAACATAAACAAATGGTGAATCTTTTACCAAGTTAGCAAGTGATTTCCAAATCCTCACTTGTGTGTCTTTGTGTTTTTTGTCTTAGGGGAGACACTGGTCAATGTGTTGGACTGTAAGAAGGATATGGGCATGTGGCATGGCGTCTTAACGGTAAGATTTAGTGAACATTTTGTACTGTCTGTTGTACTGTGCACAATGTTACAATGACACTATGTATTTGTTTTTCAGAGTGTCATGAACAGAATCCACACCATCACAGTGCCATATGCTGTCATGAAAGCATGTCCCATGTCCTGGGTGCAGAGGGTCCACCTTCACAAAGGTTCAGCCAATGTCTCTTTTATATTATTATACATTTGTAAAGTTTACATCTTATATTGCTTACGTAATTATATGTTCCGATAAAGGGTGTTTTTTTTCAAACTGGCACAGACCTACAACAAGGTCAAAACCCCAATTGTGCAGGAAACTAAAAAATAATGTGTATCTGCTCTTTGCTTTGTTCCACTCAAAAATATTAAATCCAATAAACAAATAGACATAAACAAAAACGTGACCCCCTTGATTTTAAAGTAGAAACATAATCATGGAGATGACCTACAAGACTACAAAATTGAATAGAATTGGAAAACTTGCAGCTAAAGCCATGGAAACAGTAAATGCAAAATGTGCACATAATTAATAAAACAAATACAGCTTGTAAGTGCCCCATATATGACCTCTTCCTCTTCCTCTCTGATAGCACGTATTGCCTTGGTGAAATGCCGTGACCTCCACTGGGCCATGATGGCCCACAAGGACCAGAGGGACACCAACCTGTCCTCCATACGTATGCTTATTGTGGCTGATGGAGCGAACCCATGTGAGTCTCAAACATGGTGTCTTTGTAATGTAGAACTACTATGTTATGAACAACATGTATGACTATTTCTATCCTGTTTTGGTCATTTTATTATCCCATTATTTGTCACCAGGGTCCGTTTCGTCGTGTGACGCCTTCCTGAATGTGTTCCAGTCTCATGGTCTGAAGCCAGAGGCAATCTGTCCATGTGCCACGTCTCCTGAGGCCCTCACGGTGGCCATCCGCAGGTAACGCATCTGATACAGGGAGTTCAATGCTACTGCCTAACTAGTTTTGCCTGCAAAGAAATACAGTTACTTTTGTCCACAAACTTACATTTATTTAAAATAAGCACATTTTGTGATTTTCGAATGTGTTTGTTTTATATTGAAATTACGCACTTTTCTTAGTTAAAATATGTCTAGTTCAAGAATTGTAACATTATTTTTTTTATAATAATAACTGTAATTGATATAGCGCCTTTCATCAACCCAAGGTCGCTTAACAAAGAAACATATAAGGACAAGACATAAAACGGGGCAGAAATGGAAGTGTTACATTGCAGGGGGGGGAGAGTGAGTTAATGTTGGAAGGCTTTGTTGAACAGATGAGTTTTCAGGGTTGATTTGAAGATGTTCAGAGAAGGGGTGAAACGGATTTCAGCAGGGTTCTCCAGAGGGTGAGGGGGGCAGCGACACTGAAGGCACGGTCCCCGAAGGTACGGAGGCGTGAATGGGGAATGGAGAGCAGGCCGGAGTCTGAGGATCGAAGGGTGCGGGACGGGATGTATGGGTGGAGGAGATCTGTGAGGTACTGAGGGGAGAGGGCATGGAGGGACTTGTAGGTGAGGAGGAGGAGTTTGTAGGTGATGCGGGACTTGAGCTGGAGCCAGTGGAGGTTGAGAGAGTGGGGGTGATGTGCTGCCAGGGCTTGGTGCGTGTGAGAACCCTGGCAGCTGAGTTCTGGATGTACTGGAGCCTGTCCAGGGTTTTGCTGGGAACCCCAGACAGGAGTCCGTTGCAATAGTCCGGGCGGGAGCTAATGAAACAGTGAATGAGCTTCTCTGCAGCTGAGTCGGAGAGTGATGGCCGAAGTCTGGATATGTTTCTGAGGTGGAAGAAGGCCAAGGAGTACATTCACTTAAAGCTCAAACCAAACCCAAGCATGTGGTATTCCTCACTTCTGCATAGTTCAAGATAAACAATGAAACCACTTCACCTTGAGGCTGGGGCTTGTTTTGTGCTTGATCGGAACTCAACAATGTGTTGCTGCCTCGCTCTCTGAGCCGTTATGATTACCTCACACCGTCCCCTCTCTTTGTGTCTCCCCTGCAGGCCCGGTGCACGAGGCGCTCCGCTGCCAGCCAGGGCCATCCTGTCCATGGGCGGGCTGAGCCACGGGGTGATCAGAGTGAACACAGAGGACAAGAACTCGGCTCTCACTGTGCAGGATGTGGGACACATCATGCCTGGAGGTTAGCCACTAGAGTTGGTTTTAATTGGCTCTGCAGCTGCACCACTTACTTATTCCTTTATCTTTCAGGTAAACATATGTAATCTTGTGACTTGCGTGTGTGTTTCAGCTCTGATGTGCATTGTGAAACCGGACGGGCCTCCTCAGCTTTGCAAGACAGATGAAATAGGAGAAATCGTGATCAACTCTCGGGCTGGAGGCACCATGTACTACGGTCTGCCTGGGGTCACCAAGAACACATTCGAGGTCCGTCAAAGTTCAAAATGAGTGTTTAAAACACTGCCTAAATGACTCATTCCACATCTGGTCTAGTGACGTGCTGTGGCTTATAAATAAACCTTTGGCCTGAGACAAGAAATAACCTCTTTAAAAAGTAATGTTAACACTTGAGAGTTAACTTCCTGGCTACTTGTACGGGGTGTCCCCTTCCTCTTGTTGAGTGTGTGATAGCATGAGCTCCACCCTGCACATAAGCTTGTAAGCAGAAGTGAAATAAGCTGGTTTAGAAATGGTTGGATGGGAAAAGAATCACAGGTTAATATGATCTACTAGATGGAGCCACAGTCATCTTGAAACTGTTGCATTGCATGTATTCCCATATACTCCTTAAGTGTGTTCTTGTCCAGTTTTATATTTATTTAAATATGTAAAAGCAACAAACCACCTCTCAACTATACATTTACCTGCTTTCACAATGATGTTGGAATATATTTGTAATATAATGCCAGGGTGAGATGTAAACTGTTTTTCTCATATGATCTTTGCCACAATACCAGGATAATCACTTCTGCCCATTGTCCGCAGTTTCCTTTCACACATGTAGCAAATAACAGGAGATCTGTTTGAGTAAGAAGAGTTACTTCAGTTTTCTTCCAATTTCACGCCCGCCACAATAGAATCGTTTTCAAAACAGGGGAAAAAAGCAGCTTTATTCAAACACAGGATGCAAAGTTCAAATGGCATTTACATTATCACATACGTCTCCTCTGGGTAATGCTAGGATATTTACAGGGTTCCAATGCATATGATGGAGAGGATTTAGTGTGTGTATGCACTGAACTCCAACTTATTATTCCTCTGTAAATCTGCAGGTGATCCCCGTCAACCAAGCCGGAGCACCCATAGGAGAAATACCTTTCACTCGGACCGGTCTGCTTGGATTTGTTGGACCCGTAAGGCAGAAACATCCAACTTCACTAAAATACTATATAATAATTTTAACTGAAAATGTTCCTTGCTGAGTGAAACCGTTTGCTCCACAGGGCAGTCTGGTGTTTGTTGTGGGGAAGTTTGAGGGGCTGCTGATGGTGAGCGGGCGACGCCACAACGCTGACGACCTGGTGGCCACCGCGCTGGCAGTGGAGCCGGTCAAAACTGTTTACAGGGGGAGGTGAGACACGGAGCGCTTCTGTGAGCCAGTGCTCTACAGGGTGCATGGACGCACATTTCTATATCATTTATTGCTAAACAGCCCCTGTATAACCCCCCGAACAGGTTCATCTCTTTAATATTCTGCAGCCTCTCCATGTGTGCGAGTACTCATTTCTTTTTTCATTCATGCAGGATCGCTGTGTTCTCTGTGACCGTGTTCTATGATGAGAGGATAGTGATTGTGGCAGAGCAGAGGCCGGACGCTAGTGAGGAAGACAGCTTCCAGTGGATGAGTCGAGTCCTGCAGGTAAAATCACATGTCATGTCCCCATAGATTATATTTTATGACTTTTTTCTGTGACAGATTCTTCTTTTCATACTTTTAGTTATGTGTATTTCAAAGTCATGATGGGTATATTTAGAGTACAGCTTTTTGAGGGAAGGAAAAGGGTTTGAACAAAGTCTTTAAAGTTTGGAAAACATTTGGTTTTCTCTTACACCAGGCATATAGCAAAGTAGAGCAAGCAATAACGAATATCAAAACATACAATCAAAGTCAATATGAACAGCTGATTAAATGAACATGTCATTTTCTTCCCAGGCCATCGACAGCATCCACCAGGTGGGCCTGTACTGCCTGGCGCTCGTCCCGGCCAACACCCTCCCAAAGACGCCCCTCGGAGGCATCCACATCTGTGAAACCAAGCAGAACTTCCTGGAGGGAAACCTGCACCCCTGCAACATCCTGCTTTGCCCTCACACCTGCGTGACCAACATGCCCAAGCCCCGGCAGAAACAGCCAGGTAGACCGCCGTAGACCATAGCTACTGATGCTTAATACATAACACAAGACAAACACTCATTTAGTGTTGGAAGCGTTACTTAACACACTCTGATTGACTCTGTTCAGTGGACGTCGGCCCGGCTTCCATGCTGGTCGGTAACTTGGTGGCAGGGAAGCGGATCGCCCAGGCAACCGGCAGAGAGCTGGGCGTGGTGGAGGACCAGGACCTGATCCGAAAGGTACTGTTCACCACACAGACCCAGAACAACACTTTAACCACACTGACACCTGAATATCTATCAGATGATTAATAACAGTTTATATTTCCCGAAATGTTTACATCAAGTTATATCAATCTACTGTATATCTAAGACTCCAACATTGACACCTGGATGATGAGACAGAAATGTATAAAGACTTTATACTGTTGCTATGCTCAGTCAATGTTTATAACATAAGATTAGAGCTTCAGTGATTAGTAAATGAATAATCTATTTTAAAAGTATGTGTTTGTATTAGTCCTAACATAATTGTTAGCTGAATATCTTTCAGCTGTTTGTCAAAAAACAAGACATTTGATAATGTAACCTCTATGAATATCAACTAAGAAAAACATCAGCGTATGCATTTATAAGTTTCAGCCTTAGACAATATATGAAACACACTTATTTTCTAATGGGACTGATGTATGAACTGTGAAGGCTCTGAATGTGTTAACCAAGTTAAACCCTGTCACATTTAGGGGAGGATTGATTCTCCTGTCTGATCCTAAATCTCTCTTGTTCTGCCTTTAACTTTGCTTGGGTTGGGCTTTAGCTCTGTGTGTGGCCCGTCATGATGGTAAGGCTCTGGCCTTCCCCCCCAACCGTCTTTGCTTCTGCTGCTTCTGTCGGTCAGATGTGCTTTGCAGCCTCGACGGCCTCTCAGCCTGCAGCAGCTTTTGCCAGACGCAGAAATATGACTGTCCAGGCTGGTTCCTTAGCCAGCAGGGGTCCACACACCTCATGTAACATACAGAATAAAACAGACCCTCTGCAATCACCTTTTAAACTAGAGTTTCCAGCAGCCTACTAGTTCCCCCAAACCAACAGCTCATCAATAAGTTGAGGTGTTATTTAGACATCTTTAAAATGTTCCTCCCTATTATTTTCAATTGGTGTTTCCACTGTAATAGACGACAGCATCGCTTCCAGTTTTCCTCAGAACATACCACTAGCTACAAATGTAGCATCTTATTCCCAACATCATGGGGAATAGCAAGATATATATTCAAACGTAATTCATTCCCAATAATGCTCAAAGTAATCGTGTCCAGAGTCTTTTCCTCTTGCACCATGCAGTAGGTCTCTGCACTCTGCGACTAAACTTAGTGAACACAAAAACGCAATGACTAATAATTAATAATATAATAATAATAATAGTTAAATAGGCAGCAGTAACACATCTAAAAGTACATTGTCTCATGACTATGAAGAACTGGCAACCTGGCAATCAACATCTACTTCATAATGATAATGTAAAATGGAGACTTTGAGTAGGTAACAATCAACAATCTCTTAACATTTGTGACCTTTTAAAGATGATGTAATTAAAATATCTTTTAATCACCCTTAAAATAAAACGGTCAGTGTGCACCTCTGCTGGCAGCGTTCACTGTGATGCTCCCGTGTGTAGCATAGCCTGATGGACAGGCAGCCGGTCTGCATGATGTGACTCCTGATCAGTGTTGACCTGTTGTCTGAGAGAGAGAGAGAGAGAGAGAGAGAGAGAGAGAGAGAGAGAGATTAAACATGCCGACGCTTATATCTGTTCGTCCAGTGAGTCAATGTGTGAACTTTACATGTTGCCTTTCTTTGCTTTCACATCTTGTCTTGTTTGATCCCGTGCTCTGGCCAGTTCCTCCGTTTATTAACACTATTTGGTCTTATAATATCCGTGTTTGTGACTGGATTGTTACTTTGCTTGAGAAACATTACAATGTTTTTAAAAAAAATGCTTTTTAAAGTTGGTGTAACCCTGTGTTTAAAAGGCCCATAGCTTGTTAGTGGCTGCAGGTGCAGATGGTCTCAGCATGACCCCGCACCGGGCAG
>NW_011345598.1:72536-92400 GCF_000735185.1 Notothenia coriiceps | reverse complement strand
ATGACAACGCCGACGCTTATATCTGTTCGTCCAGTGAGTCAATGTGTGAACTTTACATGTTTGCTTTCACGTCTTGTCTTGTTTGATCCCGTGCTCTGGCCAGTTCCTCCGTTTATTAACACTATTTGGTCTTATAATATCCTTGTTTGTGACTAAAATGCTTTCTAAAGTTGGTGTAACCCTGTGTTTAAAAGGCCCATAGCTTGTTAGTGGCTGCAGGTGCAGATGGTCTCAGCATGACCCCGCACCGGGCAGAAAAAAGGAAATGGTCCTGTTGTGCGCTTGGTTTTCCCTCGGTGTGAGAGGTTCAAACCCTCACAGAATATGTTTTCTCCTCTCAAAGTCTGCTGTTGTCCCTGAGAGCCGTTCTATTTTTGGCTGTTGGTTGGATGATATATGTGGACAAGCTTTTGTTTGTATCCATCTGTTGAACCATGTTTTAAATGGGTTATTATTTGCCATGGATGCAGCTTTTAAGTGTGCAATTTTATGAATGAAGTCAATCCATCATTAATGTTTTTGTGATGACACTCTTTCTTTACCAGCACCAGTTCCTGTCTGATGCTCTGCAATGGAGGGCTCAAACCGACCCAGACCATGTCCTGTATGTGCTGCTCAATGCAAAGGTAGATAAAACACACACTGGAAGTCCATAGTAACACATAAAGGGCATACTTTTCTTTATTTTCTACTGGTAGTATTGGATTTGCATGTTGTTGGTTGTAAGCTAGCTGTACTTCTTCTCTTTCCTCTGTAGGGGGTGGCGGTGTGCACAGCCACTTGTGCTCAGCTGCACAAGAGAGCAGAGAAAATCACAGCTTCCCTAATGGAGAGAGGCGGCCTCAACACAGGAGACAATGTGGTGCTGCTTTATCCCCCAGGTACACACTTACTTACTTATATTACTTTTCTGAGTTATGTACTTGCATTATTCCAAATGTTTCCGCCCACTTTCCAACCTAAAGATGTCTTGTCTGTCTGTTCTCTCTGCAGGTATTGACCTGATAGCTGCGTTCTACGGCTGCCTCTATGCGGGGGTCATCCCTGTGACGGTGAGGCCGCCTCACCCACAGAACCTGGCTGCTACCCTCCCCACTGTGCGCATGATCATCGACGTGAGTGTACACCACTGATATTTCTAATTAAAGGCGTTTTAACACAATGTTTATCAATCAAACATTACCAGAGCCTTATAGAGTGATCTCCTTGAATGGAGGATTTGTACCAGAGGTCCATGTTGCAGCAATGAATAGACGCCTTTGTTTGTGTGTTTGGTGCACCAGGTGAGCAAAGCAGCCTGCATCCTCACCACTCAGCCTCTCATGAGGATCCTCAGGTCCAGGGAGGCTGCTGCCAGCGTCAACGTCAAGACGTGGCCCACTATCATCGATACAGGTGCTGGAGATCTATATGTTCAAATGATAACAGCTAAGAGACATTAGACATTGTGAACTTTGCTACCCTAACGATACAACTCTAGGAGTGCATGGATTAGGCAGAAAAACGTGCGACTTAGAAAAGTGTTCCCCATTTGGCCACAAGGTGTCCTGTTTGCTCCACAATAGCAAACAATAACAATTACAGTACAAATAACTACAATTATGTTCCTTCTTCTCTCAGATGATCTCCCCAGGAAGCGGCCTCCACACATTTATAAACCCCCCACAGCCGAGATGCTGGCCTACCTGGACTTCAGTGTGTCCACCACAGGCATGTTGACTGGAGTCAAGGTAAAGTACTCACTGCGTTGAAGTATGACAGTATATTTTGTATTTTATTTATTACATTTTCATTCTTTAATTTATTTTTATATTTCCTTTTTTTTAGTATCAGTATTGTTCTCTTTTTATTTTATTTTAATTAATTTCTATTTGTATCTCTTTATTTATGATTACTACTGTTTATCTAACAAAATATTTTCTAATGAGTATTTATTGTCATTATTTCTATCGCTCAATGGGTAGCGGGATCTACTTATTCATTAACAGGAATTTGCATTGATATAACATTTTTTGGAATTGATTAGATTTGTATGCCCTCAAAAAATATAAATATATATATATTCATATTTCTATATGATAACATGAAGGGACAAATCGATTGATTTGCTCCTACTTTGTCGTTTTTGTTGACAGCATAGAGCATTTTTTAATGGTTCATGTCTATTTCCTGTCAGATGTCTCACGCTGCAGTCAGCACTCTGTGTCGCTCCATCAAGCTGCAGTGTGAGCTCTACTCCTCACGCCAAATAGCCATCTGCCTCGACCCGTACTGTGGCCTGGGCTTCGTCCTGTGGTGCCTCTCCAGGTAATACACACACACACACACACGCTGAATATCATATTCTATACAACATGCTGTTCCTGTAAACGTTGTTGCTGTAGCGAGTGTGTGTTTTTTGCCCAGTGTTTACTCAGGTCACCAGTCCATCCTTATTCCCCCCCTGGAGCTGGAGAGCTCGCTGCCTCTGTGGCTGAGCACGCTGAGTCAGTACAAGATCAGAGACACCTTCTGCTCCTACTCCGTCATGGAGCTCTGCACCAAAGGCCTGGGCACGCAGACAGAGATGCTGAAGGTCAGAATCACACACATACACACCCAATGATGTGGTACCCCACCCTGTCTCTACTCTAACAATAACAACACTGTTACACATTGGTTGCACACGATCATATCTGCTCCCAAGGCAACCAATTAACACCTGTCTGATTTAATCAATAAAAAACAATATATAGGCCCTTTTTAAGCCTATTAGTTAGTGTGAGTCAATTCTGCTACATTGTCAAAACTTTCAGACCTTTCAAACTAAAGCATATAAATTGCTTACCTATTAAATGATCTCTAAGTTAACATCTATTTTCATAAGTCAAGTAAATTCATTTGTCATAAATCTGGTCCTTGTGGTTCAGTGTCGCTCAATATCTAAAAGCACTTTGGATTAAAACGTCCACTAATGCTGAGTTGATGTTGGTGCCAGGCTCAGCCTTCACCTTACTGTTCAAAGTGTGATAACCTCTTCCTGTGTGTCTCCAGGCGCGGGGTCTGAATCTGTCGTGCGTGCGGAGCTGTGTGGTGATCGCAGAGGAGCGTCCTCGCCTCGCTCTCACGCAGTCCTTCTCCAAGCTCTTCAAAGATCTCGGCCTGTCGCCGCGCGCCGTCAGCACCGCCTTCGGCTCCAGGGTCAACCTCGCCATCTGCCTGCAGGTTGGAGTCACACGGACACACACTGAATTGTTGTTATACGTATACATTTTCCCTGTTTCATCTTGAACAATTTAAGTCATTCACTGCTTACCCTCCATTCAAATGTGTTGAGCCAAAAGGCTTCATGTTCAGATGGATTTCTTTGATGTTAGAGTATTTATTTCCCTCTCTGCTTCCTCAGGGCACTGCTGGACCAGACCCCTCCACCGTGTATGTGGACATGAAGTCTCTGCGCCACGACAGGTAAGACTGGAAACCCCTGACTGTCCCATGATCCTCTGGTGAAAACAAACATCGCTTGTTGTTCAGATCAAACAGAATGATTGACAGGTCCGTCTTTTGTCTGTGTCACTCAGGGTGAGGCTGGTGGAGCGAGGAGCGCCACAGAGTCTTCCTCTCATGGAGTCAGGCACTGTAAGTATTGATTGTTGTTAAAACCCTGATGAGTGCGAGGCTCTCACTGGCCACAGAGCCACAGGAAGTAGAGGAGCTGGTTTTATCTGTGAAGCTAAAGTCCCACTTTGTGTTTCCTCTTAGATGCTTCCAGGAGTGAGGGTCATCATAGTGAACCCGGAGACCAGAGGCCCGCTGGGAGATTCACATCTCGGAGAGGTGAGTGAACAGAGAGGATCATGGGATGCTGATGTTTACGCCATTTCTCCTTTTGTTTTAATATTCCTCTTATGATTCTGCAACAAAGTGGTTCCACCCATACCGAGCTAAGTGAGCAAAGCTATTTAAACAGAATCATTCTTTTGAATTGGAGCTGCAATGATAATCTGCATCTATTCCGATCATTGATTCATCGTTAACATAATTGATCATACTAAACAAAAGCACTATGCTGTTTTTTAGCCTCTCAAATATTGAGATTCTCTGTTTTATAATACATTAAAGTGAATATCTTTGTTTTGAGCGGACAAAACAAGACACTTAAAGACTTCCCTTTGGACTTCACGGATCTAGGATTGACATTTTCACAATTTGCTGACATTTTATAAACCAAATGATTGATTGAAACTTGATTGTAAGATTATTCATAATGAAATCAAGCCCTTTTTTATTTCTCATTATTGTTAAAAATGACCTCATTCACCTTTTGTGCGTCAGATCTGGGTGAGCAGCACTCACAGTGCCAGTGGCTACTACACCATCTACGGGGAGGAGAGCCTGCAGGCGGACCACTTCAACACCAAACTCACCTTCGGGGAGCCCCACACCCTGTGGGCCAGGACGGGGTACCTGGGCTTCATCAAGAGGACGGAGCTGCTGGACGCCAGCGGAGGTGAGAGGACATTTACAAACAGCTGACCTCATTCACCACATCAACATGTATCCTTTTGTTGCAAAGCTTCTGAAACTCTTCTCTGCTGCAGATCGTCATGATGCCTTGTTCGTGGTGGGCTCTCTTGATGAAACGCTGGAGTTGAGGGGGCTGCGCTATCACCCGATCGACATCGAGACGTCTGTCTCACGAGCCCACCGCTGCATCGCAGAAAGGTGAGGCTCTTTATTGGAGATATATTTAGAATGATATATTTGCTCTTTACATCTCACTGAGAAAGACAGCATAACAATGACATAACTGGGCCATTGTAGGTGTAAAAATAAAATGACGAAACCCGGAGGATGATGTAATATTTAATAAAAACGTTGATATACTTTAAGATTCAAGTGGTAAATGAAGTATAAAATAGGATTTAGCTATAAGCTATAAGCTTTTCATACCTATTTAGAAGAAAGAAAAACACATTTTAATTCCAAATGATGTGATAGCTTTTGTAAATCAGGACTCTCAAAAGAATCGACAGATGCAATACATGTTCTGTATTTCATTATTTAAGAGAACATTCCCATTAGCTCTTTCCATCTCAGAAAATATCAAAAGGTTTGTATCGTAAATGTATGACTTGAATCTTAGAAAATATATATTTTCTCTTCTGATAATACCCTCTTCTCACAACATTGTTTTTATTAGATGTATCTATAATATTTCTTACACACCGCTGTACGATAGCCTGTAGTTCACACACTAACAGAGGTCACATGACCCCTCTCCCCTCAGCGCTGTGTTTACGTGGACCAACCTGCTGGTGGTGGTAGCGGAGCTGAGCGGCTCGGAGCAGGAGGCCTTGGACCTGGTGCCCCTGGTCACCAACGTGGTCCTGGAGGAGCACCACCTCATCGTGGGGGTGGTGGTCATCGTGGACCCCGGGGTGATCCCCATCAACTCCAGGGGGGAGAAGCAGAGGATGCACCTGCGAGACTCCTTCCTGGCCGACCAACTGGACCCTATCTACGTGGCCTACAACATGTGATCCACCAACCGATGGAAATGTAGAAAAACTGATCCGGGCTCTGAGAACAGACGTGAGGGAGGAGGACTGGGGGGGGGTGCGTTCAGTAGCAGCCCCCATTTTAAAGCTCACACACACATTCAAAACAACAGACAATGTGGGAATGCAAATACAGCTCGAGTACTGTCAGCAGAACGTGCTTCCCTCTCAGAAACTGAAATCGATCTTCATCCCACTTCACGCAAATTCATGTTTTTTAAAGACATTTTAATTACACGCTTTCCACCAAGAGGCAAATCCTCCCCTCCTTCCATTCCTTGGTTTTATCCTGATCCATTTATCATCGTGTGCTTCTCTTGTTTTTTTGAACCCCTCGATTCTTGAGGGCAGGAACTGCTGAGAGGAGCTGGAACTTTCCCCCTCTTGCACTTTAAGTCCTCGCGCCTCTAAGTCCACTTCCTGTCTCGCCTGCCTCAAGAGACACCCCCCCCATGTTTGCTGCTTTCATGAGAGCAAATCCGCATCAGTATTAAAAAGTGCCACCAGCGGGTGCAGTAAACCACCAGATGCCCCGTGGCTCTCACCGCCCATCACATACTGGGTTTTTTAGCAGACATGCTGCCGGCATTCACACGTTACAAAATGTCCGAAAACAAATACACTTGAATTGTTTGTTGGTGTGGGAAAAGAAAGACGTTCTTCTTAGACGTGCAAACCTCGATATTAGGGGTGATCTTTGACGGGCAGAAGGATAAAGGATAAACTTTTGGTGTGAGTCGGTCCGTTAGATAGTTCTGATGATTGTGAAGTGCTTATGCATTTTTTTTAAAGCAACACTTTTCTAAAGAAGAGCTTAAGTGTGCATGCTTATTTGAAATGCAATCAATGTTAACATGCAGGTTGACAAAAGAAAAGAAAACAACTGTTAGCTGTGGACTCTGTAGGTCAGTCCTCATTAGAGTGTAATATAATAGAAAGCTCCAGAACAAAGTGGACCTTAAGTAGAGATTTTCTTCCGGTCAACAGGATAACAGCAGTTTGCGGGCCATAAGAGAGCCGCTAGCTTGCAGTCGGTGTGTAGTTTCCCGTGATAGAGCAAGGAGCATCCTTCACCACATGTTAGCGTTACAGCCGGTTACACTCATCTTCAGAAGGCAAGTCAGTGCCTTTTACTGTCTAAAAAAGAAAATATCAGAACTTTGCCTTACTAAACCTGTGGAACTTCAGTACTTTTTTATGTTGAATCCCTCATTTCTAGCAGTGCTATTAGTGTATTTAAAGGACTATTCCAACTTTTTCACATGTGGAATCTGACGGCAGTTTATAACTCATATCATTTTTCTTTTTAGAGGAAGGGGGAGGCGCGCTTTCTTCTTGTTCTTTTTGCTGAGACGTTTGCGGTCATGCCTTTCTCATTTCATATCATGATCATTGAAACCAATTCTGAATGTCTGTAACACTGAAAAAAACCGAATTAGGAATGAACAACAATCAGTAAGCAAACCGTGATAAAAAAAGAAAAAAATGGCAGAACCCTCCTTTTTATAAAAAAAATTCAAATGGAGGCAATAAATGAGGGTAAGGATGTTGTCTGTATACTGTATTTTAGAGGTCAAATATTACTGGTGTTGATGTGTACATGGATATGAACGTTGTCGAAAATACTTGACTGATCTTTCATACTTGACAGCATTTTTCTGCATTGTTAATTTAAAGGTTTCACATTGCAAGAGAGAAGAAAAGGTTTCAGCTGACTTTGGCAGGAACAATGTGCACTTTCCCAGTATCATTTGAATGTGTGTGTGCGTGCGTGCATGAGAGAATGTGTGTGTTTCCGGCTTACTCAGTGATATTTGGCTTATCTGGTGCAACAAGTTTTGTTTTTTGTAACAATAATATTGAACATTTCCTTTTTTTTTTTATGTCGCCACCACTGTATTGTTTTTCATTCCAATCAAGATTGGAATCGGATATAGTTATTAGCAGTTTCTTCAATATTTTACTGATTTTTTTTTTTTACTCTTTCTAATACTTTAAAACTGCACAACTTCTGCAAACAGCTGGTTTGATTTTGAAGCAGCTTGGCATTCAGCACAAAAAACATGAACCACTTTTCATTCAGTGACGGACACTGAGGACTTGTATGCGAGCCAGTACGTGTGGCACGTTAGAATAACTCATAAATAACAAAGTGAAGCTTCTGAGCTGCTGTGTGAAAATTGCTTTGTTGCTACTGTTTAACTCCGACAAGTTTTAATAAAGTTTTATAATGTCATGTTGGCCTTCAAGCCTTTTCAATAGACATCGGTGCTATTCAATAAGGGAAGGTTGACTGGCTTCTGTCCTCCAATGTCGTAACAAACAAGGTCTCTTCCTGGATGCCCTTTATGTGTGAAAATCAGTCATTCTTTTTCCATGCCAACATCTCACTCCATTGTTCATCATCACCAGTTTTCGTTGAGATCTGATGAAAACGTTCTCAACAGGCAACAACTCAACACGAACAATGCAACCCGACATATCCACCGTTTCCATTTTAATATTTATTTCAGTTTTCAAGGTGTCGTGTTGTGAAGAATAGCGTTTCATTTCAAACCTCCAAAGTTATTCTAAGCACAAATGTACATGTGAGGTAATGAAATTAGAATCTTTCACACAAAAGAAAACTCAAGGGCCCACAATGTATACCTCAGCGACTGTCTGTTCACTATGCATCGTCGAGCTGCAGCAGAGACATTCTCAACTAGTCAATGGTGCGATAACTTCTAACAACATGTCTTACTTGACAAAAAACACTGTCACATTGTCATTGGATGTGTTTCATGTCAAATAAAAAAAAAAATCCTTTGTCAGAACTTTCTGGTGCTTTCTTCTTTTTCACATCTTCTGGAAGTTTCACGAAGCAGCTGCTGTATTAAAGTGAAATAGCATCTTCCTTCCACCAGGGGGCAGGCTAATTGCTCACTTTCTGATATGCCATGCACGCTGCTGTTGTAAATATAAATAGACGGTCCAGCTTAATAAAAAGGATAAACACCAGCCAGAGAGATTTAACAGTACAGACTTGCATGTTAAAATAAGGTTGTTTTCATATGAATGGCTTATAGCTGACTTCTGCTTAAAGGCTTATGAACCCTCAAATCCTTTTTGAAGAAGGCCTTATTAGGAAGTGTAATGTATTAAACTACACATACATATATAAATTCATATTAATTTTAAAGCTGAACTAACTGACTTTTTGAATTATCTTATCACACTACCACAAATATTGCATTTTAAAGATTAAAGTCTTCATTTCAAACCTTAATTGACCCGATTTCTTAATTCTCGCATTCAACCTAATCAGTTCTTGATATATGGAAAGCCCTGTTCTCATTATGTTTTTCTTACTTATCCCCTTTTTAACTTTTTATGCAATTTAATGTAATATTTTGTTATATTATATTTTTGAATTATGTGTTTTACAAATGATTGGATAACTGTTGGTCCAGAGGGGCATTTGGTTTTCAAAACAGTAATACAGCCAATCAAAATAATCCAATAAATAAACAACGTAAATAAATACATAAAACATACAGTTACATTATAATCTCTCGTGAAACAAGAAAACATATTTGTCACAGAACACAGTTGCCACTTGAGTAAGAGCTTGATTAAGAAATGTTGTGTTCAAGGCAATTGAGAAAGCTTGTGTAGAGTAAACAGGCTGGTCATGCTAACTCATAATGATTGTAAAGTAAAAGATGTCATGAGTCAGAGAAACGTCTCATTTTCTAAATGTGAACAGTCGGATATAAAGCAGTGATGTTTATTGCTGTCAGACAGTGAGGAGCAGCATCAGAGCAACACTGAGCAGCTCTGGGATCAGTCTCATGTTCAGTCTGTGTGCAGCTGATTCTGTCTGATCCTGAATCCAATCTGCAAACCTGCTGGTCCTGGCGTACACCCCCGGCTTGTGAGGACGTCCACACTCGTGACCGAAGCTCGTCACTCCGACCACATAGAACTTGTCCTCGTCCTCACTGTAGCACTGCAGCGGCCCCCCGCTGTCCCCCTGAGGCACACACAGAGAGCAGTCATGTCTTACTGACATTAAACCTGAATGAAGTTTTGGAAATGTTTCAAAGAATAATCACCTGGCAGGCATCAGCCGCCCCGTTCTCCAGTCCAGCGCAGATCATGTTTTCAGTGATGAAGCCGCTGTACCAGCTGATCCTGTTACATGTCCTCCTGTCAATGAGCTCCACCTCCACTTCCTGCAATCTGTTCATCAGCCTGCCTGCAGTCATTAACACCAGAGACTGATGATGACACATTATTTGCCCCTGGGCACATGTAGAAGGCCCCCCACTCTGTCTGACCAACATGTCATTAAGACATGCAATGGTTACGGTATATGTTACATTTTTTTGAACAAGTTACTGATTCACAAAACATCCAAACAACTGGAAATACTGCCGTGAATACAAAAATGACATATGCCTGCTGTCATCACAGGTTACTTTAACTAGATCTTGTAATTATGGTTACTTTTACACATTTGTACTCGTGCTAATCTTGAACCAGGTCTTTTGGGGAGTGCTACTGCATGTATGGTGTGGCTTCAGAGGAATTGGAATACAGTCTGATAATTTTAATAATAGTTGAACATTACATTTTTATATGTTTTTTTTTTTTTAAATGTATGTTTCTAGTTATTGTGCTTTTTATCATGTTTTTAATTATTGTTTTATTATTGTACTCCCATTGTGTTATTTAATATTGTAGTTATTGCCTGTACAGCTCCTTGGTCAGCTGAAGGTTGTTTTAAATGTGCTATATAAATAAATAAAGATTGAGATTGAGATTGATAAAGTGATGTTTAGTGTCAGCTAGGTCTACAAAATTAAAAAATATTATACCGATTATGATCCGTCTGTTAAGACTGTACATCGAGAGTAAAAAACAAATCCTTTTGCAATGATTCAGGATCATCATCAGACCCTTTAAAATAACAAATTGAGTTTTTAAACCAACCTTTGAAATAGGGGCTCCCCCATCCGCTGATGAAGCAGTGGCTGAAGTTGAGGAATGACTCCTGGGCGTCGTATAGAGGGGTGCAGACCGGCTGGACGTGGTCGGTGAAGTTGAAGGGAGCGTTGAGCAGCAGGAGAGTCACATCATTGTCAGCCGTAACGTTGTTGTAGTCCTTGTGTATTCTCACTTCCCTGATGGAGCGGATCTGGGTTCCATCTCCTGGAGCAGATAACACATTAAGTCCGGCCACCACACTGAAATAACTTCTGCGGACCCTTCTGGACACAGAACAGAGACAGCAATACATTTTAATGTTGATGATGCTGATAATGCTTTTCCCTTTAAAAACAGAGACAGCTGTTCACTATCTCATTCTACATACATATTGTCTCTTTTTGAACAACAAATCAGAGGTGGGTCAAACTAAGCCGAATCATAGCAGCATTTCTCAAACTATAATCAAGGATGAATGTATGGGCCACTATTTCCAAGAGCCCCAAAACTGTAACTGTGCTGTTAGTTTTGTGTAGTTTGGGATTTGGAAACCATCTTCTAACCGGCTAGCATAACATTAAACACAACTAGTAATGCTTCTTCACAACCTATGAAACCTGTATTGGTGAAGCGCAAATAAAGAAAGCAAAATAGTGACATCTATAGACCCCTGCTCATACGGACCTTTGGTTGCATTCAGGACACCCTGATGGTAAATACTGATGCACCTCTCAGAATCAGAATCAGATACAGGTTTATTACCAGGTCCTTTGACACGTATGAGGAACAAGGAACTTGATTTCATGGTGCATAAATAAAAGTAAAACAAAAATGAAAAACACAGACAGAGAACAATTTTAAGAAAACTATAATAACATAATAAAATAATAAAAAATATAGTAGGATTTATATAGAAATAGAATGGAATAAAAATATGTGCAGTAAAAAAAAAAAACTGATATTGTGCACATTGTGTGCACTACACTCTATATGTATGATGTATGTTTGGTTTTAACGTCTGACCATTGCTATTTATAGATGTGTTGGTGTATGGCTTCTTATTTTTTACACATATTAAATAGAATATATTCTCAAAAGCTGTGCACATACACCTTGGTCACAGATGATGTGGCCTCTTTAAATTGTTTTTTTGAGTCACATATAACATTGTTGGGTCCCGGACATCATTAAATAAAAAATAAATAAAAATATCTTATTTTATTGAATAGAGCTCCTTTTTGTTCAACGGTACCTGATCGAACTTTTTGAGTCAGACACCCAAAAACTGTGAATTCCTCGTTATGAATTCACTTCAGACTCAAAGTCTCCATAGTATGTTTACATTATTTTGTGTAATCCATGGGCACACATGTAGAGTGAGTTATGTACATGTGAGTGCAGCTCAGTGAGGTGTGTCAGTTATACTCACAGGTATCTCTTGAAGCAGTGTGCTGAAGTGAGCACCAAGAGTCTGCTGATGATGGTCCCGCCGCAGTGATGCCTGGATCTGATCTGTATGCTGACCTGCCAGGGCCAAGCCCCCTCAAGTGCCTCCCAGCCACCCACTATACGAGACTCACCGGGGGGACTGACCAGGGGCCGCTGCCCACAGCCTCAAAAACACACAAAGTTTACATGTCATTTATGATTACACACTTGCTAATGGTTCTGATACAATTAGCCAAAAAACAGAAAATCTGTCCACAACTAAAGTATATTGATAATAAGAACCCATTTAAATGATTTATCAAGCAAAATTAGATTTATTTGGGTTTAGACTTAACGTCGGTCTGGACAGCAGCACTGCGCTAAAGCAGCTGATCACAACGTTCACACGCTTTGTGGTCACGAAGCTCTGCACTCCACTACCCCTACTAGTATTGCTAGATAACGTCACTTTTTTTTGGAAGACAGTTGGCACCATTTAGCTGGAGTTTTCTGTTGCATCATTTAAAAAGTAGCTAACTATTGCTGTCCTACCCAAGCTGCAACGATATATGCTAAAATGAAGAGTGATGATAGTACAAATACAGTCATAAAGATAGCAAAATGACCCACTAATCTTAACCTACACAACAATGGGTTTTTCTACGTTACGTTTGTAAACAGCAAGCATCGCTGTAAAAGCAAAACTCCTGCCTCAAAGAAACTGAGCAAGTGAGTGTTATGTTTCTTATGAATTAAAAATGTTTTTAGTAGCTTTCAATATTATGTTAACTATTTTACCAAAAGTAAGCTACATACTGTTGATGTAAATATTACCTTCTCAGGTAGAAGAAAATCAAGTTTGTAAATGTTAGTTTATGGATCCTTTTATGGTCAACTTCACATTTTGACTTTAGGGCAGGGATATCTACAAGAGTTGAAGTTTTAACATAATTAATTATGCTACTTTTAAAGCAAGCAACGATGTTTTCAAATCTGTAATCAAAGAGGTCCGCAAAAACGCTATCGACCAATCAGATTGCTTGATTTGACTTGTCAGTTTTATAAATATATTTAAATTTCTTCCGTTACGAAACAAACTTACAAAGCATAAAATGGAAACATTTAAGATTAACTTCGACCTCCGGGGGGGGTCTTACTATAGTATGGAGGAGTGGATTGAGCAGTGCCTATCAACAGAAAAAAAAAAGTGCATAAACTACGACATGCAGAGCTACGTGAAGAGCAGGTAGACCAACTGGAAAAGTACCACCATTCAAAAGCTTTCTGATGCGGGTCTTGAAACAAAGCAGAGAAATTAT
This sequence comes from Notothenia coriiceps, assembly GCF_000735185.1. Classification (NCBI taxonomy): domain Eukaryota; kingdom Metazoa; phylum Chordata; class Actinopteri; order Perciformes; family Nototheniidae; genus Notothenia; species Notothenia coriiceps. The sequence goes on along the minus strand of NW_011345598.1, from coordinate 79,142 downwards.
GACCGTTAGTGGACACAGGTGCGAAAGCTCTCTCCAGAGCTACTGGAAGCACAAAAAAAGTGGAGCAATATTCTCGCCACGCAAAGCAACAGCCTCGAACAACCTCAACCTATACAAGTGACCACGTAAGCCATGCTACTGATGCTGGACAGTTTTTCAGTGGATGCACAATAAACAGCAACATACACATTAATGTAAATAAATAGCCAAATAATGGAGCAACGCTCTCTGTCTGATATGTTCGCTAGCTGTTAGTGTTGTTGCATAGCAACCACCTCGCACTGTTTCATGCAGAAGGCAACGGAGGGACTATTTTATTTTGAACATCATTATTTACTAATAAAAACTATTTAAATTAGAGTGTGTATTTTTCTTTCATATTGCCACACTTGGTAACCGCTTCGCGTTGGGCCGAACCAAGCCCCTTAGCTGTGATATAATGACATATACCACGGCCTGTCGTGAGCTATTGCTTAAGTAGAATATGTACTTTAAGACAACATTAAATACGGTTTATTGCGTTGATAACTATTTATATAAATAAGTAGATTACAAGAGGACAAACAGATGAATGTTTATCGAGGCGCTTTACAGAGCTCAGGTGTTTAGCAGTCTCTTACGTGTACATTCAAATGAAAGATGTATTCTTAATGCAGTATTGACCTGCTGTGTATTCTGGTTTTTGCATAAGGGGATAAAATGTGAATGGGTGTAAGAGATATGTCATGCATCATTTTATTAGCAGTAGTGGTCAAGATATGTACTATTTTGTTTCGGTAACTGTTCTTTACTCGAGTATTTTCTGTTTCTTTATACCCTTACTGTGAGAGAGAATACTTGCAGTTTTCCCTACACTACATTTACATCAGATAAACAAAACTTAATGAACACATGAATTGTGATTGTTCTGCATCATTAGTTTTTTGATAAGGGGATAAAATGGGAATGGATATAAGAGATGCATCCTCTTATTGGCAGTAGTGCTTAAGATATGTACGGTTTCTAGGTATTTTGTAGTACTTCATAACTTCACTTTCAGAGGAAATGGTTTTACTTTATATATAAATAAGTAGGTTCTCTCTCTCGGTTTATTTAAACACTCAGTCCTCTTAAGAGCTGAAAGTAGGTCACTGTAGACCAGGAAGGAGCTCAGGTTTGCCTGGTCACCAGCTCCTCCTTAGCTTAGCATGCTGCGGCTAAGCTACGCTGCTACACACTGCTTCCTGCTTATGTAACGCTGAGTTTTCACAGCCGTTTCCATGGTGTCTGTCTGAGCTCACAGCATGTCTGCAACCTTGTGCATCGTGCCGGGGAAAGTTCTTTCTCTGCGTTCCCCCTCACAGCTAATGGCTGCAGAAAGAGGAAGTCGTTTCCATGCTTTATTTATTTAAATATCACCATTTGTTTTGTGTTCACATCTTGTATGCAGCAGATAAATTGCTCCATATTGAAATCCAAGTCCATTAGCTGCCATCAGATTGCTGTGCAGATGATGGTGGTAATTAATAAGGCATTACTTTGATCAATAATTGATTTGTCTTTCATTAAGTGGCTTGGAGTTCAGCCTGACTCGCAGGGTAGGAGGAGCAGCAGAGGAAAGTATATGGAAAACAGTTTTTATCTTTTTAAATGTACAAATCTTATTTTTTCTCCAAAACTAGATCGATATTTCTGCTGTTGGACAAACATCCTGCACACAAAGTAAAAAAAATCCCACAAACACAACATTTTCCATGTGTTTTATGTGCATTTCATTTTTTTAAGTGCCATATTTGAGAGAATAATTTCTCTAATTGAGTAAAAAGTGATAATTTGTGCAACTTTTAGCATCAATTAAAGTTCCCCTTTGTCTTAGGCTTACCCTTTTTTGTGTTTAGATTATTGCATTCATTGGATATATACAATTTAAATGATAAAAGCTAGATGAGAAATTAACTCTGAGTTCTGAATCCAGAATCCATTTGCAACTGACCCAAAACATCGAAGTGAAAAAAGAACCCCTCGTTTGCTCTGCAGGTCTCCCAAAATCAAGCTGCTCCAGAGAGCTCTACGTAAATCTAGAGTGAGAACACAACATGCGTTCGAATCATAACCTGATGCATTACATCTCAGAGCAGCAGGAGCAGCGTGTCACTCTGGATTTCCTCCTCTCTGAGATCTCGTGCTGGCAGAAATTAGATTTCAACGTTCCTCTCCGAGTGACCCTCCCCAGGTGAAGCCTCCTCGGTACACACATGTTGTGATTGTAAAGCCTCTCTGCGAGCGAGCTTCTCTTGGTATCGTGTAACGAAACAATCTCTTCTCTTCGTGCTGTGGGCAAAGCGCCGTGTTCTCATTTCAGAGACTCCAGGGAGAGAGGCGCCATCAGAGAGAAATGATTGAGTCTCTCTCTGCGCTCCATTTTCACTCCTACTGGTGTGTGTGTGTGTGTGTGTGTGTGTGTGTGTGTGTGTGTGTGTGTGTGTGTGTGTGTGTGTGTGTGTGTGCTCTTCCGTATATAAGTCACTTTTTGTTATTCTGCAACAAAAGGTTGAAATGCATTTAGGCTACACAGGAAAATGTCTTGAGCTGAGTTTAGAGTCGGTACGTCGATGCATGCACGACAGACATATGAAGCTTTTTTTGAATTCCCAGGTGTTTTCATACATTTCCCGTCTGTGTTTTTTCCTTCTCTAGACGCTGATATGCATTGAGGATGAGTGGAGTCGGTGAAAACCCATCTGACCCTGCCAGGGCAGAGTCACGGAAACGCAAAGAATGTCCTGCAGAACTTCTAGGACCCAGGTAAGACTTTCGAGGCATTTCTACTACATTTTGTAACTATACAAGTATGAAGGAAACAGTCGTTTTCATGCAGCCGGGGCCAGTGTGTGTGGTCAGCGACTGTGACCCCTGCTTTGCAAAATTACCCGTTGCAAAACCATCAATTACCCATTTACCAAAGGTGATGGTTAGAGTAAAAGCCGGCCAGCCACATCTTAAATCCTGTACAGTAACAACCGGGTAGTTCCCATGAATGTCTGACTGCTCTAACCCCGGAGCACTGAACAATAAATCTGCATTATTTATCTGTAGACATGCACTCAAGGAGGAGGGTTTCCTTTATTGATGCTCCATGTTGGCACCATGCAGAGGCCTAGCGATGCATTTCCAGCCATATGGAGAATAATTGACCCTCTTAAGGTTGGCAGCAGTCATTTGGCAGCTGCTTAATATCTTGACACAACAAGATATTTCAAGTCTTACTGTTTGTAGTATTTAAATGAAATGTATAGGTAAACAAACAAACCTTTTTTTAGTGACAAGTCAAGATGTTGACCAGACTGAGTTACTTCATGAACTGTGACGATATCAACACGCAATATCGTTGACAAGTAACGACAAAACGTTACTGAATATCTTTATTTTCATCACCTTCCTTTATTTAGCCAACATGAAAACAGATTGAGGGGAAACTAATACGATAAAAGCCAGGTCTACGTTAAAAAAGATTGACTTTTTAATCAATTAATGGAGAAAATAACCAGCAAATTAATCCAAAATGACTTATTGTTCATATGGAGAATAATTGCCCCGAGCTGTAACCCTCTTCTGGTTTGCAGCAGACACTTGGCAGCTGCTGTTTGAAATGAGAGGGATTTCTGCGCTGCTCTCCACGTGGAATCGCTCTTTCCATCCGTGCATGTATCCACGCTTTAACTTGTTCTTCTCCTTCTCTCCTGCAGCCCAAAGCGGAGCAACGAGAAGCGAAACCGCGAGCACGAGAACAAATACATCGAAGAGCTCGCCGAGCTGATCTTCGCCAACTTCAACGACATCGACAACTTCAACGTCAAGCCTGACAAATGTGCAATCCTGAAGGAGACTGTGAAGCAGATCAGACAGATAAAGGAGCAAGGTACGCCCTCTCGTCAGTGATCACACTTTATCTGAGATGCACCGATGCTTCTATCGCACCTTTATTCCGTTATTGAGAGCATGCGCAAACAGTTTGTGACTTGTCTTTTATGGAAAGTGGAAATGCAGTTGTGTTTCACTTAAAGGGGACCTATCATGCAAAATGCACTTTGTGATGTCTTTTATACATAAAGACGTGTCCCCGGTGCGTCGGGGAACTCACGCAGCCTCAGAAAATAAAACCCTCTCTCTTTTCCTCCGTACCCAAATCTTTTAAAAACGGGTGTACAACCCACAGAGAGTTGCTATCAGAAACAATGCCTGACGTGTTTTGGACATCTTTGTTTACGTTAGCAACCCTCGCTAACACTCAAAGCTAACCTGTACTGGAGAGCACATGTGTTTAAAAAGCAGGAAATAAAAAAAGAACTCACCTTTTGATAAACCCGCAAGAGAAAAAGCATTTGAGCTCCATACTGTTTCAGAGATAATCCTTGATGGGGTTTAGAACAGGATGGGGTTTTATCACAGCAGAATTTAACTTGATCTCCGGTAGAATTCTGATCAGGCATTAACTCCGCCTCCTCTTCTTTTTTCAAGCTCAGGACCCAAAATCTTTCTCTAACAGGGCTTCAAAAGAGGGGTGTGAGCAGTATGAGGCATGGCTACAACGGGTGATCTGTTTGGTATTTGAAGCAAAACACTTCACAGACATGTTTTGTATCGGTATGGCCCTACAATACATGTTTTTAAATATAGCATGATGGCTCCACTTTAAGACAACAACTTTAATTGTTGTGCGATACAATAGTCAGACTTTTACTTCTGTTACGAAAACATGTTACGGTTCATTTGACCCTGGAAAAGGTCTGATGCATGACTTCATCTTTCTGTTAAAGTGCAACATCTAAGGTGATATGTCTCAAAGACCAGCTGTGGAAAGCTTCCTGCAGCTAAAGTGTGTGTTTGTCTCTCTTCTGCTTCTCTGCAGAAATACCAAGCCTAGCTCCTGCAATCTGACCCAACTCTGTTTTGCTGTGAATTCCTATTCATATTCTTAATTGTGTTCCTAGTATAAGGTTTTTAAAGGCTCCTATAAAACACAGGTGTCCCCGTGTTGGCTTCAGGTTTGAAGGCATTAGGATGATGGGCTCTGCTCACACACTTATTGAAGCTGCTCCTAAAGCAGCTGATTTAATGTTCCCTCTGTCACTTCATCAAATGCACGAAGCAGAGCGGGGTTTTTGTTGTTGGCCGAGTGTGTTTCCAGACGTCAGGAGAAGGGATCAGGCTGTGCACTTGTTCCAACTTTGCTGTCTTTTAACTCTCCTCATGTGGAGTTCACCTCGGTTTCACATCCACAGAGTTTCATTGTGGATAAGCCGGCCCTCTCGAGGTGCTCGTGAATCACAGCGTCATCTTGTTTTCTGTGACTCACACTCTGTTATGTAATGGTGAGCAATGTGATGCAAAAATCACACACAACTCCCGTCTGTCCTCCCCCTCTTCCTCTTCCTCTTCCTCCTCTTCCTCCTCGCTGTGGTTTCTCAGCACGAGGCTGCAGTGACTCCTCTCCTGCTTCTGAAGGCAGGAAGTGTTTGTACAGTAAGCGCTGAGAGAGAAAAGAGGAGAGGCGCTGCTCATCTTCATCCTCAGATAGACCCTCCAGAACAACGCGATTCTGCGATCACAGAATTTACTGCATAATCAGCAAAATGGCGCATATTTTTAAAAGGCCGCATAATCCCCGCATTTTCCCACACAAAGTTGAAGAAAAAAAAATTTACTCGTGAAGTAGTGATGATGACGTCATCATCACAGAAGGTAAACAACACCGTAGAGCAGGGGGTCTCAAACTTTATCTGTCATTCCCCACTTTGAACAGATGGGCCTTTTCAAGCCCCACCTGTTCCTCATCGCTCCAATAAAATGGTAGGCCAAGCTTAAAATTGTCAAATGTATCGTTCTTATAACAGGGGTCTCCAACCTTTTTTAGGATGAGAGCTACTTTCAAAAAATAAAACAAGTCGTGAGCTACTTTTACTCCTCTTTTTTTTGTTTTTTGCAATGTATATCACATTTTAACATTATTATATGCTGACCTTTAACCTTTGTGTGCTGTTTGGGTCTGTGGGACCCGTTAATTATTTTAACCTGCCTTATTTGGGGGTTGACCTCACATCCTCTAGAGTGGTCCGGGGGCATGCACCCCCGGGAAGATATTTTTTAAAATGTTGAAATGAAATGCATCAATCTGGTGCACTTTGAGCACAAAAGGAATTTATGGATACAGCTCTCAACACTCAGATGAAAGGGAGCTGTATACTTTTTAATAGTCCAAACATCTTTAGAATATGATCACAACCAATAACAAATCATTTAAACTTGTTTATTCTTATCTTATGTTACCTAGTTAGCATTCTTTATTTTTATTTATGCATATTTTACTAATCACTCCCCTTTTAAACATTTTTTTTTTACTCTACACATTGGAATGATTTCTTACTTTATTTTTTACATCAATATTAAATAGATAAAGGTGTGTTCTTTCTCGCTCTCTCTCGCTCTCTCTCTTTACTCTGTCTTGCTCGCTCACAGAGGCTGTGTGCTCCTCCGTGGCGATGACGGCTTGCGTTAAAAAAATAAAATAAACATAGGCCTATTTGTAAAGTGGGGGGACACAAACGGGATTTCGAAAAGTGTCACGGT